>NC_082642.1:138653057-138953427 GCF_028023285.1 Balaenoptera ricei
GTCAGCCTCTATTTTCCACCCCTTTCTCCATTGTCTCAGTTGTTATCTGGGACTGCTTGATTATCTGGTCTGAAAATAGCATGACTTGCATTGTTTTTGTTCTCTTTGTCTGCTTCCTCTTGGGCTTGTAAAAGGATTATAGCCTTTTCTTCCCCCCTGTTAGGAGTACATTGAGGAGGCTCTGGATCTCAGCCCAGGTGGGGCCATGGGGCTGAAAGATTCCCCTAATCAGATTCAGGAACCCTTTGGATCTTCCCTCAACCCTTTATTATGACTTTTCTAGTTATACAGATCAGAAGTGGTAAATGGGACAGGTATCTGTGTGAACCCTTCTTCTCCATCGGGAACCTGCCTCACAAGGAGTATTTTCCTGGCAGGTTGTTGGACACTGGCTGGTAATGAGTCCCATTTCATATACTTACTGGACAGGGTTCTGGGAGAGGGGACTGGTATGGAAGGGACCCCTTGGGCCTGTGACCCAACTCGGGCTATATGAAGGAAATGGGTAGGGAGGGAACAGGAGGAGGAGTGTTAGGGAGGAGATCAAGAAGGTCATCAGGGGGCAGGCCAAGGACTGGTGGAAGGCTTAGTCTCCTTTGCTCTTATCTCAGTGGAGGAGAGCCCACATCCCTTTTAAAGGCCCGTGCTCTGATATAAGACCATAAAAAAACTAGACATAGGGAATTTCATCCCATTACTTTTGTCTCTGGCATAGCAGGTCCAATTGCAAAATGATGATATAATTTAGAGATCCAACTACTGAAGGGACAGTTGGAGTGATTTGTTGGCATGCAAACACTACAAAATTTGATCCAAATAGATTTTTGGTTTGGGAAATTTGGAGCCAGCATTAAACTGTTAATTGATGCGACCAAAAAAGGAGGCATCCAAGTGCCCAAACATTAGCCATCGTCCTGCTGAAGCTTGAGCATGTCTGTAGTCTAGTGGATGAGTGCAGGCAGAAGAGCCACAGTCAGTCCCATCTTGGTTGTCAAAAATTTATTACCAATCCCCTCCCCGAAACCTCCAATGAGTTGATCCCCCATAAGAGTCCTTCTTCTTGATGTTGCTTGTGCAAATAGAAGAGATCAAGTTTGGTTCAGAAGCAAAGGAAAGCTTTATTCTTTGATCAAAGAATGTAGAGGCATGAGCTCATGCTCTAGAGTACACACTCTTTGCAAAAGGCCGTTGGTGGGGATGCTTTATAGGAGTCTTGTCAGCAGGGGAGGGGGTGGCATTCTTGCCTGTTGGGCACAGCTGTGTTGCGCAGGGCACTCCAGATCAAAGTGCTGGGTGCAGCATTTCTGCACAGGGTCTGCCAACTGAAGCGTCAGGTGCAGCAATTTCACACTGGGAATTCTGGTCTGAAGTGCCAGGTGCAAGCCTTCTGCACAGGGTACCCTATGAACAGGTGAAACTAGACTAAGCACAAAGGAAAAAAAAGGTTAGACTTCATTACACAGATTCTATTTTTATTTCCCAGGAATTGTTGTGGGCTTTGCCGCTGATATATAGTCCGGTGGAGAAACAGATGTGTGAACAAAATTGAGTATATGTTAATTGCTACTGGGAAATAGTACAGAAACTCAAAACAAACAACCTTCTTCAGTTTTACATTAATTTTAAGTAAAATAGCAATAAGTTGACTTGAACAAGGGAATATAAAGATTTTATAAATTGCATATATTTATATAATTGCATGTGAAGAATTTCTGCTTATTAAAAATTATAAAATACTTATTAACATATATCATTGTAATATTTTAAGTGCTCTAATAGAAAATACTGCAGGATTTTAGAAGACATTGAAGTGTGTGGGTTACTGCCTGGAGGAGGACTAATATAAGTCTTTAATAGAAAGTAATAAGCGTGCCCTTAGAGGAGAAAAAGGAGAAGGGCTCTATTGAATAAGAAAAAACAATTCAAAAAGAAATAGGAAAATAGAACCTATTTGCAAAGTTTCTTGATATTTAACTATTGTGTGTGTTTTGTTCTGATTTGATTTTTCTCCCATACTTGGAATGTGACAGTAAATAAAGTTGAATAAAGTCATGTCCAGCTTGTTAAATATCTTTCATGTCAAGTGTGAAAGTTTGGATTTTATCCTACACAACGGGAAATATATTGTACTATGAATGATAAACATGTTGGATTGTCACAACCCAGTGTTAACCACGTTTTAATGTGCACATGGAACTGTTGGGGGTCTTATTAAGTTATGGATTATGATTCAGTCAGTATGAAATAAAACCTGAGATCCTATATTATAAACAAATTCCTAATTGAGGTCAATGGTTTTGGACTGGCGACTGCATTCTACATAGCAATGCTTAGCACCTGGAAGCTACTTAAAATAGAAAACCTTAGGCCCTACATCAGATATATTGAATCGGGATTTTCAGGAATGGGGCCAGAAGCAAATAAAAACAAAACACATGCATAAATAAACACACACACACACACACACACACACACACAAACACACACACCCTCAGAATTTTCTGATAAACCCAATACCTGACCTTGTTCAATTTTACAGACTACTCACTATACCAGGCTAGTAGTGGTGAGAAATGAAACTAAAGCAATGAGGATGCAAAACAAAAGCAGATTTGAGAGATATTTAAAGGAAGAATGAGTTGAACTTTATGAGTTTTCTATTAATGAGAGGCGAGTGTGAGAGAACTTTGGATATTTCTGGGTTTTTCTGGCAAAATAGATTCAATAGATAATAATAGGATAATTTACAGTAAAGATTAAGCATGGGATAAGACAGCATATCATGAGTTTTAATATGCTGACTTTGATAAATAGAAAAGTTTGGTTTTTTTTTAAGTAAAGAGGCATAATAGTTATTAGCAAATATGTTTCTAGACCTCAAAAATGATGATAAGGAGATAATACACATACATACACATTCTGTCTATAATTAATATATAGAAGATGGAACGGTGGGCAAGTAGAAGCTGACTTATGTTTGAGGGCTTATGATAGCCCAGATTATACTGGGCATTATTATTTTTTTTTTAATGAAGGGTATAGGAAGTAGTTAAGATCACAGACACTGGGCACAAATGGCTGGATTCAAATCTGACTTCACCATATACATTGGACGAGTGACCTTTAGTAAGTCCTGACACCATCATTTGCCTCAATTTTCTTATCTTTGTAATAGGAATGAAAATATATACTTAGTAGGACTGTTTAAGCATTAAATGAGACATTTTAGGTACACTGCTTAAACCAGTGCTCTGCACATAGAAAATAGTATTACATATGTGCTCACAGTAGAAGAAGGTATACAGAATTCCAAGAAAATAAAATAAGTAAAAGATTACTAAGAAACACAAATATTTAAGGTATATGTGGAAAAAGAGATGTAACCAAAAAGACTGAAATAGAAATACCATAATCAGAAAAGTGAGTCGAGAATAAATATGTAAGGGATCAAGGAATGGGACCAATAAAGAACAAAATAATCAGCAGTATCTCATCCTTTATTAAATCAAATAAAAAACGAAATCTGAAAATTGTTATTGGATTTGAAAACTAGAAGTTTGTGGTTGACCTTAGGAATAGCAAGCTTGTTAGTTGAATGGAGAATAAAGAGTAACTTGTGATAGAATAAAAAATGGGGACCTGGAGTGTTCTTTTTTTCTATTTTTTCTTTCTTTTTTTTTTTTTTCCTTTTTTTGGGGGGGAAATAATGTTATGAAGCAAAGTAGAATATACCATAGTAATTTGAGAGACAAGAAACAGAAAGATGGTTTTTCTCTTTATATTATCTGTCTGTTCTGTTTTCTTTTTTGTTTGTCTCATTTATTATTACTATATTTTTTTAGGATGGGAAGCTGTAGTGTTTATAGCTTAACAGGAAGGAGTCAATAGAAAGAGAAGCATTAAGGAGGTAGACCAGTTGCTCTTAAAAGGACCCACGTGATCTAGCAACTGAGACATTTATTTTCCTAACTTCGTACAGGAAGATTGAAGACAATTGAGTTCAAATACGGAAAAAGTACAATGATGAAAAGGAATTACACTAAAATGTTTAACTTTGCCTTGGTAAACTTAGGTGAAGCAATTTATTTAAAAAATAGTTTTTTTAAAAAAGTTATTTATTTTTTTGGCTGCATTGGGTCTTCGTTGTTGAGCGCGGGCTTTCTCTAGTTGCGGAGAGCAGGGGCTACTCTTCTTTGCAGTGTGTGGGCTTCTCATTGCGGTGGCTTCTCTTGTGGAGGAGCATTGGCTCTAGGCACGCGGGCTCAGTAGTTGTGGCTCGCAGGCTCTAGAGCGCAGGCTTAGTAGTTGTGGCGCACGGGCTTAGTTGCTCCAGGGCATTTGGGATCTTCTGGACCAGGGCTTGAACCCATGTCCCTGCATTGGCAGGCAGATTCTTAACCACTGCACCACCAGGGAAGTCCCTAAAAAATAGTTTTGATCAAATCTTCACAGTCATCAGAGTTCCTAAAAGGTTTGATGACAGAGTATTTCTCTCTTAAATGTTCCAAAAGTTCTGAATTTTCTTGAACATTGTAGCAATTTAAAAAAAATCAATTAGATCACACATAGACTGTTTTAATATATGGACATGAAAATTTAATAATAAAAAAGTGAGTAATTAATAAATTATATACATAATTTTCTTGAAGTGGGTACAGTTTAAAAATGGGTACAGTTTTCAATGGAAAAATGAGGAAATCATATTCATTTGATATAATCAGTAATTTATAAGAACCTTTTATGAGTAAGACTCTTTGAGAGTTTTTATAATTATTAGATATCTTAGTTCTCTTAACTCCCTTGATGTGGAAGCCAAGGGAAAAATTTTCTTGCTTAATAAATGTTACAAATCATCCTACAAAAATAAATCAGTGCCTTAAGTTATCTGTGCATGTCTGTTAGAATTTTAAGTGAATTCAACTCTGCTTTGTGTCAGGCATGTAGTAGACTAATTAAGTTGTCAGTTTTAAAATTTCTGCAAGTGATAAACTGGCCATTTTAAATGCCACTGTTAAATGTTGTATCAAATTACAGTGGGCTCTCTAGGTCCCTTGATGGGACTTAGAAATGCCAATCACTTCATTCTATTTATATTCCTATAAATTAAGAAAGCCCCCTTTGAATATCTGCTATTTAATCTGCATGCTTACTTAAATTACAAATATTGATTTAAGCTTTGTTACGATAGAAGTTATCTTCGTTAAAATGTTGTCTATGTTCTATTTTGAGAAGTAATTTTCATTTATGATATAAATTATGGCTCCATATTTTTTCCTCTATTCCTGAAATTCTTTACGTTGGTGACGCTTGTTTCACTGAAGCAGAAAACCTTAACATCTTTGACTTTTTTCCCTTTTTCAGTAATGTTCTAATTGATCCAGAGATAACTCCTATTTTTACTTTTTTTGTTACATCCATTCCTACCTTTCCATGTTCTTTGCCACCAGCCAACTGAGATACTCATCATAACATACCCTAAATTTTCCCCTAAATTCAATTTGTCAGCCATCCTATCTTCTGACTAATCTTTACTAAATGCCAATTTTGTCATGTTGGTTTCTATTTATAAATAACTAATGGACAAAAATTTAAGTCCAGAAATTTTACCATGGCATTTGAGATCCTCCAATGT
Organism: Balaenoptera ricei; assembly: GCF_028023285.1. Taxonomy (NCBI): domain Eukaryota; kingdom Metazoa; phylum Chordata; class Mammalia; order Artiodactyla; family Balaenopteridae; genus Balaenoptera; species Balaenoptera ricei. The sequence goes on from NC_082642.1 coordinate 138,658,690, forward strand.
ATTTTCAAAACTATTTCTCCAATTATATTACCAATATTCTACATGAGATCAACTTCATCTATATTGATCTACTAATTATTCCCTGAATACTCCTTGAACATTTTTGCCTTACCTGGGATGTCCACCAACATGCATTCCTTACCTGGAATATCGACCCTTTTTCTGTCCTTTTATTACAACATCTATTCCAACTTTTTTCTTCAAGTTTTATTGCCCTCTATGCAGCATTCTTGATCATAAATCTCATAATGGTCATAATTGATAAACATCATCTTGTTTTATCATTCTTCTTTTTATGTCATGTTGTTGCCTTACCAAATAAATTAGAAATACTTTGACATTAGGAATTGTAACTTATTATTTTTGTATACCATAGTATCTAAAAAGAGTGATTTAAAAATTTCATATATTCAATAAATACTTATTGATTTTGGTAAACAATTTTTAATTTACCGAACTCTACATTTAAGGTTATTATTACATATATTTCTTTGAGGATAGTTCAAAAAAGATAGATTTATCATGCCTCCAACTTTTCAGTCTATGGGTTTAAAATGATTTCTTACTTTAATGAGAATCTCTTGCAAAGATACTGACCAATCCCAATTCTAATACAAAAATATGATTTATTGATTGGTTTTAAGTAATGCCATCATTTAATCAATAATGTTGCTAATATCAAGTGACTCAATCTATATAACATTATATCCTTCTCAATTTTCCTCAAAGTTATTATATCTATTCCAAATACCTAAGAAGAGTAAAATATCAAAATTAGATTTTTCAGCATTAGTGAATGCCATTCTATTTTTCGAATTCCACCCAATCCTATATAGAAATTTTGATTAGAACTATTTAATATCTTTTTTTCTAAATGACGTAAAGGCCCCACATCACTCTCCACTTTCATTTGTTGTGCCTAAGTGGAAACATCAGAAATGAATGAGAGATTAACTGGATAGATATAAATATATCAGTCCTGCCCAGCTTTCTCTGAATACAACTTTTGGCATTAGAAAATTATTTCATTTTCTTCTTACATTTGGGTCCAAAATGAGTCTGTTGGAGGTGGCCACAGGTCAGGAATGATCACAAGAAATGATGTTAAATCACTAGAGCAATGATTAAGGCATGACCTTAGATTTTAGTTCTTCAAGTTTTTCCTAATATGCACATGTTTTAATGTATCTGTAGAGGTCACTTAGAGCAAATCTAGCCTTTGGGAAATGTATTAAGCTAGAGAATTATGTTTTCTTTTTATTATGTACTTTTAATCCCTGATTTATAGCCATGTGCCCTGACACCAAAATGCCCATAAAAATATGGTCTTGATTAATGGGTGAATTGATAGTTTGTACTGAATAAAAAATTTGCCAAGTATTTTAATATAAATTAACTAATTAATTTCAAGCTTAATTTCATTTTATTGCAATGAATGTAAGTTATTTATTATACCCATCAGCAAATCTGTGTAAAATTGTTCAGAACTGTATTTGACTTTTAAAATGCCTACATCTTTCAAGTTTTGTATTTTCTGTAAACTCCAAAGGTCAAAGGTGGGAATTACTTAAGTAATAATTGGTGGACATTTCTCAAAACCTCTGCTATCTTTAAATTCAATTTAAGTCAATGAAGTAATTCCAAAATTTTATATTGTCAATACTGTCAGTGTTCTGTACCTAGTGTACAATAAGCTCTTGGTAAGTGTTTGTTCACTATTCTGCCATGCATTTATATATTATCAGTTTAGGAGAAACAGAAGTGAGGGTGATGAGCTTTCACTTCTACAAATTTACATTTAAATACAGTAGAGAAGTGAATATCATTAACAACAATGTACGTTTCATTTGTTTAGTCAACATGTCTCTGGATCAAAGATATTTATTTGTTGATATTATAGATGGAACTATCCAAGAATGTTTTGTAAATTTATTGATATTTTAGTTTTATTTTGAAGATAGAATGTAGCCAGCGTTGGGGAGATGAGAGAAAGGGAGATGAAGGGAAAGGAAATATTTTGAGCAAATGCACATTGGTGAGGAAGTGTGAGTCAGTGGGGAAGCGGGGGATGATTAATTGTTGCTGTCTATAGCCACAAAAGCGTTAAGGAGTAATTGGAAATAAACTTGGAATAGTTAGTTTTCTTTCTATGAAAATGTGTATAATATTGATAATTAATTGGACAAAGCAAATGCACTTTGAAGATTTTTGAGTAGGCAGGTAAAATTAAACAGTTTTAGAAATGTATGCTTGCAGCAGCCTGAAAAATGCTCCCATGGGAAGAAATGTTGAAGAGATAAACGTCAGAAAAAGAAATATAGAATTTGATACATCACTATCTCAGATTAAAAGAAATATCTCAGGTTAAAATTAATGAGTGCATGTATTAGGGAAACAGTGTTGGAAATAAACAAGAATGCATACAAGTAATGTTTCAGAGGTTATATCCAAGACTTTGCAATTGATTGGTGATGAACAAAAATGGAATAGTGAACAGTGAGCAATTTTTGGTGGAAGGGGAAGGGTTTAGTTTGCACATGGAGGGTTTGAAATTAAAATATGCTATCCAACTGAATGCTAGTTGAGGATGAGAAGTTGCAGGATTAGACTTTGGGAAAGCACAGACTGAAGATCCAAAGAGAAAAGGAAGTTGATGCCATGAAATAAATGATGTCTTAAAGGAGAAAGTAAGAGGAGTGAAAAGAGAATGAGAAACTGAATCACAATTCCCTTTTTTCTTTCAACCATATAACCTCTTTTCTGCCTCTTTCCCTTCTATCCATAAGTATGAGTAAACTTTCCCCAATTTATAAAATCCCTGACCACATGCCCAGAATTGTGGATCCACAAAACCCTGTACATCTTTACAGATTCAAGTTTCTTAAGAGGACAATCTCAAATTCCTTGACTTTTTCTGCAATTTGCCTCTATTGTCCTCATTACACTTAAATTAAGTTCATCAAGGGGATTAGTTACTACTCAAAAAGTCCTCTTCTGTCAATTCTCACTAGAATTGACATTGTTTATAGTAGACACTCTCTTGTTTCTTCTAGTTTTCTCCTTATTCTTTCTAAATTCTTTGCTCTTTTTTACATGTTTCTCTCTGAAATATTAGACTTCCTGGAACATTTTTTAAGCCCCTGTAATGTGCCAAGTACCCTCTGAGTGTTGATGAAATTATCAATAAAAATAGGACCAAGACCAACATGAAAGAAGATAGCCATGTAGCCCATCCTGTTTCTCAGGGAGGTTTCCAGAAAAAGAAGGAATTCATCAATCAAGTATGGGACTTTCAAGGAAATTTTTTTTTTTTAACATCTTTATTGGAGTATAATTGCTTTACAATGGTGTGTTAGTTTCTGCTTTATAACAAAGTGAATCAGTTATACATATACATATGTTCCCATATCTCTTCCCTCTTGTGTCTCCCTCCCTCCCATTCAAGGAAATATTTTAAAGAGCTTAAATAGCATGTTTGACAAGTTTTTCTTGAGAAATATTTTCTTCTGTTCTCATATTTTTTGATTTCACATTTTATTTCTTTAAACATTGTCAACATAGCTATGTTACATTCTTAGTCTAATTCCCTGTTTTGAAATGTCATGGGTCTATTTCTCCTCTAGGTTATTTCAACTAATTCTTGCTCACAGTGCCTTATTTCACCATGTATTTTATAATGTCAGAATGGGAGTTTAGGTTAAAGAGAGGTTCATTTATGAAAATCTTGGGGAGTCTGGACCTATTACATAGCTCTTCTGAAGGGATTTTATGTTTGCTTCTGCCACTTAGCTGTGAGCCCTACATGTGAGAGTGCTTTTTAATTTAATTTTCAGCTTGGGGTTTCCCAAGGAACATGTATCTACAATTTTAAAATCCCAAACCTGGGGTATGGCAGAACCATGATTAACCTATTTAAGAAGAAACATTTGTCCTTTACACAGGCCAGAAAAGACAACTCTCCTTGTCATTCCCTTTTGTCAGTAGGCTAATTTATTCTATACCCTTCTTATACTAAGAGTGAATCTTATCCTGGTCTAGTGTTTGGTGGTATTCTGTAGCATCTCCTCTTCTAGCCAAGCTTGGATCCATTCTCTGCAATCTGTGAGGCTTTCAGTTACTATGATCCACAAATTCCCAGTGTAGGCTTGTACTCTAGTTTTTAGATTTTTCTTCATTTTTTTTTCCCTTGAGGCACCATTACTTTCCTGAAAGGTTAGCTATGTATTTTGTGGGGAAAAGGATGGTGGAACAGGGTTTTGGGGAGTGGTAACACTATCTTGTCCACCATATTATTAGAAACATAAGTCTTTTAATTTATGTTAAAACATAACTTTAATTATCTTCTAAAGTTTTAGGATATTCGACTGTTTTATTTCAAATTTGACAGCAAACATTTTGAACATCTCCTCTATTTTATGGCCATTGCCCTGGTTACTTCACTTAACTTATTTATCTTGTGGAAAAAAAATGCTTATTCCCCTTTCCTTATGTAGTACTCCCTCTCTTCCCTGTGTTTGTCTCCTTTCATGGAAATATTTTAGTAGGTAGTCAAAAAGTATTTGACTTAAATTTTTAATTGTTATAATAACAGTGTAGGATTTACTCTTTTTAAGCAAGTTTACAAAATTTAAGCAAAAATTTTATGTAGCTACTGTCCAATCTGGTAGTACACAGAATGCCTAGCCTGTGAATATGGAACAGCTGTCTGAGTTGGAATTTTCTCATTTTCTTAACTAAAAATTTCAACATAGCTTGAATAAGTCCTGTATTTGGTCTATTTGTAAGGTGCATAATAATATAATGTATATAATTTGTTAAATTGTATTTTACAAAACTTTCATTTCTCTTTACAGGTAATAAAAGCATAAGAGGGTAAATAATTGCTATTTCAATCATGTGGTATAGACACCATGTATTAAAATCTTAGCATCCATGTTTAAAACCATAATTAATTTTACTCAAATATTTTTTTCAGCTCTTCTTCAAGTGACAATTTCACTTAGCAAAGTAGAGCTTAGTGTGGGCGAATCTAAATTCTTCACATGTACAGGTATGTATTTCTACAAATATTTTCAGATAACTTGTTTCATTCTTTATTAATATAATATATTGATTAAATTTAAGTGGTTAAATGTCAATTCTCTAGAAATAAAATTGTATATTATCATTGGGCTTATAATGATTAGAAAAGTGTTGATGAACATATTTTACATATTAAACAGTATGAATTTTATTTGTTGCTTTCAAGTTACTAATTTTAACTGCTAAATAAACTAGATTATTTATTTTGAAAATAACTTATCAAATATAATGTATGCATGATAACTTTTACATCAATTTAAATATTATTTCTATCTAAATAGTAACCTTAGGATGAATGTAAATGTTATAATTGAACCATTTTCATAAATATGCTCTGAATAAGTTAGATATGGCACCTTGCATTATAGTTTCACTTCATTGAAAAGTTTAGGACAAAGCATATCATATCCTTCCTTATGAAAAGTGACCTTTAAAAGTAGATATTTAGGGCTTCCCTGGTGGCTCAGTGGTTGAGAGTCTGCCTGCCAATGCAGGGGACACGGGTTTGAGCCCTGGTCTGGGAGGATCCCACATGCCGCGGAGCAACTAAGCCCGTGAGCCACAATTACTGAACCTGCGCGTCTGAGCCTGTGCTCCGCAACAAGAGGGGCCGCAATAGTGAGAGACCCGCGCATCGCAATGAAGAGTGGCCCCCGCTTGCCGCAACTGGAGAAAGCCCTCGCACAGAAACGAAGACCCAACACAGCCATAAATAAATAAATAAATAAAAATTTTAAAAAAAACTAAAAAAAAAAAAAAAAGTAGATATTTAATCAGCAAAGGTTTTGCAAGATTTTTGTGACTATTAGAAGTATTATATATCATAATGCCTATGGGAAATTATTATGGACCTCATCTAGTTTAATCATGCACATGTAGAATTCTTCTAGAAGATATTAACTACTTAAGCAACAAATTCCTATTCAACATATTGTAAAACTCACAAATGAGCACATTCTACTGCTATTTAGATTGATCGTATTCATTTTCATGCATACGTCTTCATATATAAAGTTTTTTCAAATATTCATTAGTGCCAAAATTTAAATTCATCATATTCATTTTCATGCCTATAAGCCTTCATATATAAAGTTTCAAAAGTGTTCATTTAGTGTCAAAATTGCTTTTTAGTATATTTTAAAATTGTTTCCATTCCTGATTATACTTTAGCAATTCAAAACTGGATTAAATAGGCATTTCTGACATAAAATGCATTATAAAAGTTGTCTTCAGAATGGCATGGCTTATTTAAATTATTATGACAATTAAAAAAAATAGAAGCAGTTATAATAACATATCTAAAAATAATATCAGATAATATGAACAACTAATTGAGGCCATGATTCTTCACATATTTGCCTTCTTAATAAAGGTCTGAATTGATAGGTCTTGTTGACACATGTTTTTATATATTGGCAAATGTAAAAGCAGAGAGTAGGGGCGAGACTGGTTCAACATCATTTACTATGTCAGCACAGCTTTGACATAAGAATATAGTTCATTGTTTCTAAACCTTATCCATATTTTATATGCACAAATGCACACATGCACACACGCAGCTCAATTAAATCACAAGATCACAGAATAATGAAATAGTTCAAAAATGAATTGAAAAATAAAATAAAATTGTATTATTTTCTTGGATTTGCATTATCTTTGTGATATAAATTATATGATGTATGTAATTCATAAGGTCAAATTAAGACATAATTTAAATGTACGAATTAACGTCATTCAGTGGTACTGAGTTTTGCTCTTAATAATAAGGCAAAACAATTAAACTTTTTTTCCTTTTATATAAAGACGTATAATCAAGAGCTGTACTGTTGTCATGGAAGTGGCCTTATTTATCTTAAATACAGTAGTAAAACAAAAATCTAAAAATAAAGATGTGGGAAACCAATGCAGATCAAAACGCTTGCATGTACTTTTCTATCACAATGGTGACTGTGTTGATATGATTCTAAAGTTTCCTGAACATAGACATCTAAAACTCAATAAAATAAATATGTCTTAAAATTCAACTAGAAGTTAGTCATGTTACTGACCTGGGTTCTTGGACTCTTTAATCAATAGAAATTGGTAAGAGGCCAGAGGGGGAATTCAGGCAGGGTTTTGTAGGGACTCTTGATGCAGCACAAGGGAGTGAAAACAAGTAACAAGTTCCCTTGCTCGCTCCCTGAGGTGGAGTGAGCTGGTCCCTTAAATGGGATGAGGGTAATGGTGGATCAGTGGGTCCAGCTGGCCGGCTGGCTTAGGTGGTCTGTCCACCCCCTTGGTGGTGCTTTGTGCAGGAATCATGCGTAGTACCATGCTTTGGCTCCCAGCACCTCAGATGTAGCAGTTGGGTTTTGGCCTTTTTGTATCTTATTCATAATTTGTCCCAGCTGGACATGCTTGCAGTTATTTTTAGTCCCTTATAGTTTCTTTGTATATTGTTGCTCCAGGAGAGGTTTGTTCAGGTGCAAGCTCTGCAGAAAAGTGTCCCAGGTCCCAGGATCCAGCCTAGTTCAGTCATACCCTCACAGAACTAAATAAGAATGTGTCATGTACAGCAAATGAATTTTTATATTACATTTTCAAGAAAATAAGTTTAATGCTACTTATTAATTAATCCAATAGCCCAGTCTTATCAGTAAAACAATATGCAAAGCTTTATTGGAAATTATTATTTGAGTTGCCAGAAAAAAGAGAATTATGACTGCTCTATGAAAATACAGAATAAACTCTCCATGAAATTTTATTCCATATCATTAAGAGTGAAAATGTCCAAAATATTTCACAGAATATCCTGTATAATTTACTGTATAAAGTGAGGTTTTCTATTGCTGAAACTTAAAGTAATGCACATTTAAATTATTCTTTTGTAACTTCTCGATAGAGGAGGGAATTAAAACAAATACCTCCCCCAAAAGAGTTATCCTGTAACTACTATGGTTTTATGGTTCTGTTCAGAAAAACTGAAGATAACATAACTAAGATTCATTTACGATTTAACTAAACTTCTTTCATACCTTTTTCTCCGTCATGTCTAATTTGATATAGGAAGGAGGACAATTTGTTTCTAAAGCCATATCTTGGGGGAAAAAAAAAATGAGAAGGAGTAATCTTCTTCAAAAAGGTCCTGAAGATGTTATTTAACTTTATGCATTTTCTCCTGATACTCTTGAGTTAATAGTGTATGCTGCTTCCACAAATTATCTCTCAAGTAATTAGGTGAAATACATCCTTTTGGTGACTAAAAGCAAACATGGGAAGCTTCAGCTTTTATGAAGAGGATAATAACCTAGATTCTGAATTGGAAAACTTAAATAAATGTTTACCCTGTAATGATTTGGTTGTAATTGCCTAGCACTATAAGTATCATTTCAATGCATTCTAATTATCATATGATTAAAGAGTTAACAGTTTTAGATTAAAATGGTGTAACTACTCATTTCAGTTGGGAAAAGAGAAGATTAGGGCTCCATTTAAAAAATAGTCATTGGCCTTATCTATACAAGTTTAACAACTTGGGAAATTAATTCAAAATTCTGTATTAACAAAAGCCAAAGTTTATTTCATAAATGATTTACGTTTTCATGAGCTCTGCTGTATCAGGGAAAAAAGTGCTATTTCCTGACCCTAGCAAAAAGAATTGAGCAGGCGAAATTACATTAGTAATCGTGTTTCTGTTTAGATTATGCCTATTAAGTGGAATTAATGTTGGACTCAGTTGCCAAGGCAGTTTCAGTACTTGTGTAGTAATAATCCATAGATTTCCGTGGTAAAGTTTACACTATCATAGCTTAAGTACCATACTGGAAGTTTCCTCTGGGTTTTGTTACTCAAACGAGATTGAAACCTCAATGTTGGATAAATAAGGATAACATGTGTGCTAGCATTTGTGTTTACTTTCGATTTTGTAAGATTTTTAGACTTCCAGTCTTCCATTTACATTTTTTTCTAAATTGTTAAAGTTGTTACACGATAGTAAATGCAAGTGTCAAAACAAACACTTGAAACATATTTTCAAAATTTCTTTTCCATGGCTCTTTGCAGCAATTGGTGAACCTGAGAGTATAGATTGGTATAATCCTCAAGGAGAGAAGATAATTTCAACACAGAGGGTATCAGTGCAAAAGGAAGGTATTAGATCACGATTAACCATCTACAACGCAAATATAGAAGATGCAGGGATATATCGTTGTCAAGCAACAGATGCCAAAGGACAGACACAAGAAGCCACAGTTGTTTTGGAAATTTACCGTAAGTCATGTATTTATAAGTTTTATTGATTGAAATTATACGTTCTTATAAAAAATTCAAATTAAAATGTACTTAACAATAGAAACTAACACTCATTAAGAACTAACTATGTGATGGACAATGTGCTAAGACCTTTACAGATATCAGCTTATTTCTATTTTACCACAGTACATCTCTAAAATAAAATCGATAATAGGTTATAGTGGATTATAAATACATAGATGGAGCCAATTCTGTTGGTTAAATAATATAGATGAAAATGTTTTAGTTTTTTGACACCATTAAGAATCTGTTGGGTAAATAGAAATCAGTACTTTATTTAGTGATATAAAATTTATTGGGAGTGCTTTTTTTCACTTTCAAAAAAAGATCATGACTAGAACAAATAAAATTACCTATGTGATAACAGCTACCAATCTAGAATGAGAGCTGGGGAAGGGTCAGCTGACAGGCTTTAGACAGAATAAAAACTGAAAACTCATCTAATGAAGAATAATATCTAACCAGATTCTTCAACTCCAGGCATTTTTAGTAGCAAGGTTTTCTACACTTACACTTCATTTTACGACTTGTGATTGATTGCTTCCTACATTCCTTTCCAACTTCTCACTTTTAGGAATTGTTAACCTGTTTAGGAACACTGAAGCTCATCGACTCCCAGGGTTTGAAACCAGGCTCTATCACTTACACCTGTGGCCTTGAGCAATCGCATAACCTGTTTCAATTTCCTCGTCTATAAAATAGATGTAATTGTAGTACCTACATCATACATAGAGTTGCTTTGAGGACTACATTAACTCATGCATAAAGTGTTTAGAACTTTGCCTTACAATTAATTTGTGGTAGTTAGCATTTCTACCACTGAAAAATTATTAAAATTTTAGAATACTAGCTCATAAGACATCTCTTCCTTATAGCTTTGTTTTTGTTATTCTAGAAATAGCATACGGGGAAAAAAGGAAGCAGTACCAGAGCAAGACTTCCTCTTAGATGAGTGGGGCAATCTGTTGGAGTACTGTTGCCCTCATTTTTCCTGATTTGACCTTTTTTTCCCCCTCCTGTTAGTATCTAAGCTCCTCAAGGAAAGATGTTTTACTTATTTATATGACCATTTACTGTACCAATTTCATAAATAACAAAGAATTAAGTTGAAATAATCATTTCATAGACTAGTATCTGGAAAGAAGTGTCCTTTGAAATGATACAAAGGAAGATCCCTAGTGCTTTATTTGTGAAGGTAAAAAAAAATTGTTTCTTCTTAGCAAGAGCAATGAATTACTTTTGTGAAAATTTCTCATCAAGCATAAATATCCATATTCATGCATTCATTCAATACACTTATTGTATGTCTACTGCATGGCAGACAATATTCTAATTCCTAAAGACATTAGTGACTAAAACAGAAAATATCACTGGCCACTTGGTGCTAACATTTTAGTGGGTAGAGACAGACAAAAAATAAGCTAAAACTAATGCTTAAATGCTAGATATATGCTATAGAATTCTATAGGAAAGAAATTAAGTTTAGAGACGTAGGGAGATGGCTATTTTGTATGTGGAGGTTGGGCAGAAATTTAAAGGAATTTAAGAGAGTGCAAATGCCCCAGAATGAGAACAAATCTGGAGTGTTCAAGGAACTGCCTGAAGCAGCAACTAGGAGGAGAGAAGAAAAACTGGGATCAGAATTGTGGGGCAGACTCCAGTTCATACAGGACCTAGTGTGGCATTGTAAGGACTTTGGATTTTATTCTCAGTGAGATGGAATTTATTGGGTAGGAGAATTAGATTATCTGGTTTAAGGTTTTAAAGGATCTAGATTTACCTAATTATTTTATTACAGCATCAATAAACATGGATTCTGAAATATGCTATTGGGAGAAATAAGCAATAATACTTGTATGGTTTGTTTTACTTTCTTGATGCAGAAAAACTCACTTTCAGAGAAGTCGTATCTCCTCAAGAGTTCAAACAAGGAGAGAATGCAGAAGTGGTTTGCCGAGTCAGCAGTTCGCCTGCACCTGTTGTCAGCTGGTTGTATCATAATGAGGAAGTCACCGCTATTTCCGACAGTTAGTATTTTGGTAACTCTCTAAGTTATATGTTCTAACAATACTGCAATTTTTTAAAAGACTGAATCTACCTGAGTAAATATAGCAATTAGATTGTTTGACCCTAAACCTCAAACGACTGTTTTGAGAACCCCAAAGCTCTAAACTAGAGGTTGGCAAACTGTGGCCCTCAGGCTAAATTCAGCTCCTCTGCTGCTTTTCTAAGGTGTTATGATAATTCAGCCAAACCCATTTGTTACATATTGTCTATGGCTACTTTGGGAACAAAGCTGAACAGCTGTGACACAGATGGTTTGTCCTACAAAGCCTACAATAGTTATTTTTTGGAGCTTAAAGAAAAAAGTTTGCTGACTCCTGCTCTAGATCAAGAAAAAATTATATACAAACAGTTCAAGGATACCAAACAAATAAAGGAATCAATCCTGGTCTATTGAAATTCTGCATATTATAATTCAAACGTAATCCCATGGGTTTATTATGTGTAAACTTATAATAATATCTATATGAATCCTACTTATTTTTCTGTCACTGTTCTTTCAAAGATACCTACATATTCTAAATATTATGATAAGAAGAATATGGATAATAGAAAGAAGAGTACATTCATTTCAATTGTCTTCATGATTTTGATTCAGACTGAGCTAAAATTCCAGAATAAAATGACATCTGAAATTGATGCATGATTTGCTTACATTATGCTACTTTATCATTGTGAATTGGGAGCATTTTCGATTTAGAATATTTTTCATTGCACTTGCATTGCAGAGAGGTACAAAATAACTGAATCTTTTAAAATACTTTCTATCTTGGATGATTTTGTTTTGTGTTTCTAAGAGATGAAACTTCTACAACATAAAGGAGAGAAGGCAGAGAGTTTCTGTTTTTGAATATGTACAGAGAACGTATCATGATCATGATAGTAAATTTGTTTTTAACTTTGAGAGAATTTTTCTGGACTTGGCATTTTCACTGCTTGTCAGTTATTGACTAAAACTCTGTTTTCTATTATAGTAAGTTAATGAGATATAATACTTTATTTCCAGATAACTGCTTTAGATTTTACTAATAAATTTCATGAGTAAATTGTGCAGTATATTTTCTGCTTTCTTCCGCTCAATAATAAAGAAAAAGCAATTCTTTCATAGCAGTTAAATGACAATGTCTAAACACTTTCAGATTACCTAATCTTAGGCTTCAAGTGTACATCTGGTTTACTGTAAACCATAATTACAAGATGGTTTTGAAATGAGTTTTATTTATTTATTTATTTATTTATTTATTTATGGCTGTGTTGGGTCTTCGTTTCTGTGCGAGGGCTTTCTCTAGTTACGGCAAGCGGGGTCCACTCTTCATCGCAGTGCGCGGGCCTCTCACTGTCGCGGCCTCTCTTGTTGCGGTGCACAGGCTCCAAGCGCGTAGGCTCAGTAGTTGTGGCTCACGTGCCCAGCTGCTCCGTGGCATGCGGGATCTTCCCAGACCAGGGCTCGAACCCGTGTCCCCTGCATTGGCAGGCAGATTCTCAACCACTGCACCACCAGGGAAGCCCGAGTTTCATTTTTTAAAAGACAGTTAAATCGATGCTGACTGTAGGCCTCTGGGCAGAGAGTGTGAGCAGCAGGGACTGGCAAGGTCTTGACTGAACGGGCCCAGGGCACCGATCAGCATCTCCATCTTCCCAGAGCAGGTGATCCCTCCAGTTAAGTAGCCAGATGGAATTCAAGCCTAAAGACAGTTCATTCATTGGCATCCATGGACACTGGAGGTTGCCCTATAATATCTACTTTTTGTAATTTATTTGGGGATAAAATCTAATGATTGTCTGATAAAAAAAAAAAAAAAACAGTTAAATCCTCAAAGCAAACACTCATGGTCAAGTACAGTGCTGATGGAGGAGTGATGCTTCTGTGCTACAGCTTACACATTTTCCCAGCATCCCAGGATGAAATGCTGTGAAGCTGGAATTCCATTAAGGCTCTACTCTTTCCTTGTCCCTAAAGCCTCAAACAGCTTTTCTAACTGCTCTGTACCTAATTCGGATTCTTCATCTGTAAACAGTAAATTACTATATGCATTTTGAACAATGGTTTGAGTTTTAAGTAAGATAGTCTCATAAATATTTGTTAAGTGAATGAATAAAATATTTGACTATATATCGGATTCTCAATAAATAACATTTATTTTTCTTGTTCCTTCTCATTGGGTTTTTAATTCATGGGAATCAGTTAAACATAGAAACTTAACGCTGAGTTGCAGGGAAGGCAAAATAGAATTTTTTAAAAAGGATGTAAAATTTGTTCTGACTTTGGGATGTAAAGGATGTAGGGGAATTGTGAAGATGAACAAACTTTTCTAACCTTCTAATATTTGAGACACTTGCCACATACTTCATTATCAAACACTTTTTACATTCATAACAGATTTATAAGAAGTAATATTCTTCAGATTTTTATACCTTATGTGATCCTTTCATTAAAACTAATGAAATAAGATTAGGTTTACAACCATGAAAGGAACATATATGGGGATTTAGAATAATGCAGTGTGTACAGATAACTTTCTGAAGCCTTAGTGTGGCACAGGAATAAAGTTTAAAGTCTCCATATGAAACAATGAAGGTTTGGAAATGTCCATCTTATTAACCATGCTTTTGGTAGCAGCTGTGTGACAAATATGCAGAATTAATGTTCCCACAGACTACTCAAAGTGGAGGTTTACCATGCTGTTTGTTGAAAGGAAATCCATATGCTAAAGAATCCAAGTATTTAGGGAGTAAAGGTGACATTTTGTTATAAAAGTTGAATATCCTGACTTTAATCTCAACCCTGATGGAAAGATATGCTATTGCAGTTGCCCATTCTACCTCAGCCATTTTGAAAGTTATCTCTGAAACTTCCTAAATGTTTTGAGCATTTTCTAATGAAGTACCCTTTTGGCATCAAAAACTATGGATAAAATCTTCTTGTTCAATAAAATTTGTATGAAATCTACTTCCAGTATAAAAAGTCATTCAACAATTATTGAACATTTAGTATATTTCATCTAGTGTACTAGAAGGTGGTGATTCATGGTTAAAATGATGAACAAGTCCACCACCCTCAACATATTAATAATCTAGTGGAAAAAATCGATCAATGAAAACGAGGTATGTTGAGGTATATGATAAGGAAAGTGCAGTGATAGAAGATGATAAAGAAAGAGCACCTGAACTAGTTAGGTCAGAGGAGAGGGTTCAAGGTGCCTGCTGAGAGAGAAAAGCAACCTTTAAAGATGAAAAGGGATTAGCCAGCTTGAGAATGGTGGGGACTTTTCAAGAGGAGAGGACACGGTATGCAATGGCCCAGAGGTGAAAGCATGAGTGGCACGTTTCAGAAACTGAATTAAGTTCCTTATAACTAGAATTTATGAATAAGTACAACTAGAATACTTATAATAACTAGGATTTGTAAATAAAGACTAATACGAAAGGATACTGGAAAAGAAGGTTGAGCCAAGTCAATATGGCCTTGACATCTCTATTGAGAAGTTTAGAATCTATCCAAAGGTGACATCACTAAAGGGTTTTAATTAAGGCAGTGACATGATCTAATATGTATTGAGAAGGATATCAGTGCTTCAGTGAGGAGAATGAATTAGATGAGAGTCAAGACCAAGCTCCAGGCAATGGGAACAGTTCAAATCCAAATGAAACAATTGCTGAGGGAAAAGTAGATTCTAGACTAAGAAATGATAAAGGGAGAAGTGATAGGATATGGGTTTGATTGGATATGCACACTGAGAGAGATGGAGAAGTCAGAGATGACTCAAGGAATTTGCCTTGGGCAACTAGCTCAATGTAAAGACCTGTGAAGACTGAACTGGAGAGTACCCTATGAGAAATTTCAGGTGGAGCTAGTGAGCCAAATTTTAAACATGCTGAGATTGAAGTATTTACAGCCCTTCTAAGTTCGTACATCTGGTTGACTCTTGCACAATTCTGGACTCACAGGAATCATCTGGTCTGAAGAAAAATTGTGAATCATCAAAATATAAGTTGAAGGCATAGGAGTAGATGAGGCAAATCATTCAATGGCTGTGGAATCAGAAGAAAAGGGGACTTAGAAAATAACCTGCTTAAAGAAACGTAAAGCAGACACTTTATTGTGTATTATTTGATTTCATTTATTTTCTTACTGCAATAATGAAAATGTGGATATCTGTAAAACTGAGATAAATAGATCATCTCTAATAGTTAAATAGTTCCAATATCCATAGTTATGTGTGATTGATTGAAACAGTGCTTTCTTCAAATGCTTTTTATAAATACATATTAAAATGCTCTTTGGTTTGAGAGTTTGCTAACATCATTCCATGGACTTTACACATATACTTAGAATTTTTAGTTAAGGATGACACATATTTTAGTGAGTTAGAAAATATAATATTACAATGATTTAGTTATGACTTGTTGTATCCCTCTCTAAATTTGAACTTTTTAATTCATACAGTTGACCCATGAACAACACAGGGGTTAGGGTGCCGACTCGATATGCAGTCAAAAATTCAAGTATAATTTATAGTTGGTCCTCCTTATCCGAGGTTCCTCCATATCTGTGGTTCAGTTCTGCATCCTCAGATTCAGTCAACTTCGGATCGTGTAGTACTGTATTTACTATTGAAAAAGATTCCCATATAAGTGGATCTGCACAGTTCAAACCCGTGTTGTTCAAGGGTCAATTGTAATTGCTGCTCATTCTAATTTCCAGCAACACACTTGAATAGAGTTTTTTTACATTTACTTTGAAATGTCATGCATTTTTAAGAGTTCTGAGTTACTCCAGGACTTACTATAAGTTACATTTCTTGCAGATTGCCTTTCTTTCTCTCCAGTCTCTTCTTTGATGAGAAAATTTACCAGGGGAAAGCATCTGCATAAACATTTTTGTATCTCTTCTTAGAATCACCCAAAAGGTGAAATAAATATTTTGGGAAAGTTTATACTTCCTGGGCTGAAAATTATGTATCTGTAGCCTTGTAACTGGTATTTTCTTTCAGAGGTAGCCTCAGAATCTACACATTTCCATTCCTTATTAACTGTCTCTTAGACAATCAATAACCACATGTTACCTATTTTAATGACCTTCTATAGTCTGATAACTTCCTTATTTGTATTTAAAGCCCAAACTTCTACTTTGACTTAAGGAATTGCTGTGAAAAATGAACCCCAAATGCGAATGGCTTAATGTCATAGCAATTTATTTCTCACTCAGGCAAAGTCCAATTGACAGCAGGGGGAGAGGCAGGATTCTACCTTTCCATCCATCCAGTGATCCAGGTTGAGGGGGGCTGGACCATTTCCTCATGTGGCTTCTGTGTTTGCCCTAATACCTCTATTTAGCCAGCAGATAGGGGAAGAGTAATAAATACTGGAACAGTTCCAAAAAGTAGCTTTAACAGTAGATATCCAGAGGTGGGTACCTTAAATTAATGACATTTCTACCTTACCAAAAGTCCCAAAGGGGTCAAGGATGTTTTCTCTTATTCATCAATGTATCCAAATACAGTACCTAGCAAACAGATGATGTTCGATGATATCTATGGATGAATTGATTAATGAAATTTAAGATATTACATTTATAACATGTTTCAAAATAGAACTGGATATGAGAACATTCTTTACGTGATAGGAAGGGGCAAGGTGTTAAGACTGCAACGATATTGTGATGATTAAAAACTAAGGCCAGGCATTATGGAAAATACTGTCAGGCTGAGATGCTACTTAGGCAAGCCAGGTTATTTTCAGCAATCAGCTAATGCATGCCCTATAACAGCTTATTTTTGTATTTATGCATGTGCATATACTCACACATAAAATGGAATCGAGATAAAATTAATGAAGTCTAATCTGTTCCTTCCTAAAATGGATTATCTTGCATTTAGAAAAAAAATCTTTCAAATAAATCTGAGATATGACCATTTTATATGCCCTCTACATGACTTGAATATTATTATATATTTTAGCTGCCTCCTCAGGGTATGTGCAATTATTAGTTTAATTATTGTGTGAGGAAGGATATTCAATCAATTTTCTAACCCTTTTCCTTACTCAAGTTGCTACATATTTGCAGTCAAAACGTCTTTGTGTCTGCTATATCTGATGTCTCGGCTTTGTTCTTTTGTGTATCATTTCTGCGTTCAGAGTACCAAGGGCAAAATAATACCCTAACCGTTTTATGTGGAAATAAAATCTTGAATGTATTTTTGAAAAAGATGTGTAACCAGGCAGTGTAGAATGGAAAAATTGAAGTCATGAAATTATATTTTACTTTCAAATTTGAATTTGTTGATGAAAAGTTTGATAGTGTCAGACAAGTGCCATATTTTAATGCTTAGCAATTTAAAGCATGCTGGACTCTGCCTTCAATTACTGATATCATTTCCTCCCCTTTGCTTACCTTACAGATCGGTTTGCTATCTTAGCCAACAATAATCTGCAGATTCTCAACATCAATAAAAGTGATGAAGGTATATACAGGTGTGAAGGAAGAGTGGAGGCTAGGGGAGAAATTGACTTCCGTGATATCATCGTTATTGTTAATGGTAAGCAGATAATAATTAGTATGTATCTTTTTGTTGCATTTAGCAATATGTTTATTAAAAGGGCAACCATGTAAACTCAGCACTCAAGACTTCCCTAATAAACCTCTTCTATACCTAGAGGAAATCTCAGCTTTAGGGTAGCATCTGCTACATTGTATTACAGCCTCAAGGGCAGGATCTGTGACTTATTTAACACTGTCATCCTCTTTTACAAAGAGTCTATAAGGGAGTAGTTGCCTTTTTCTGGCTTTGTAGTTGTTGAAAGAATGTCAAATGAAATACTGTAAAGTATGATACTAGATTTTACTTTTAAATTACATTAATTACCTACTTCAACTACTCTAATTAACAGTATTTGCAGGTTTTACCAAATTAAATAATTGAATACATAGTTACCCTTTGAAATATTAATGGATGTTAATAACTAAGTTTATGACATCAAGATGACATCTCTTCCTCCAAATTTGGCTTCTTTACTCTATTGCATGCCTGGGTTAACATGACGTTCTGTGAGGCGGAAGATAGATTAATGTTATCCTAGTTATCTCCACTTTGGTAATCTAATGTGTCACCAAGATGTACACTGTATTTCTTTAACATCTATCAAATATACTCTATTTTCTCTACCATGCTTTCCATGAGTGCTGCCCTTTCCAATTCTTTTTTGTATTTTTCTTGTGTGGCTGCAAGTTGTTTGTTTCCTCTACTCTCAATTTCACAATTCCAACTTTCTGTCCTATCAACCTTTCAACACTTAAAATTGTCAGTGTTTCCCATTACCTTCAAGACAAAATAAAAACCACTCTTCATGGTATAGGAAGTCTTTTATGATCATCAGCTACCTTCTCTAACCATCCGCTCATAGGTAGCCCATGCTTCAGCCATATGGAAATACTAGTAGTAACACTACACAAATGCACTTTGACTTTTTTCTTCTGTTTTAAAATAAATTAGAGATAACCATAATCACAGGATTCTAGAAGCAGAATGTAATTTGTTCTTTCTGGAATAGACAAAATATGAATTTAAAGAGTTAGCCATGAGTTTTCTATCAGTAAGGGCTGGGAAGGGAAAACATAAATCAGTGTCTTCTTCCATATCCTATGCACCTCCCACCATGAGCTATCTCTCCAATTTCTTGAAGAGACTGGAGAACAACACCAGGAATAGCATATAGATCTAAAAGAGTTATTTGGTTTTTCCTTTCCTGGAGTGAAGGTATTTTAACCACAAAATTCATGCTGAAATGTAAAGAGAATATTAAATCACTGAGAATTTTTTTCTCTCCTTCTCTAAGTCTATAATTAATTGGGATTTGTGGATAACATAATGGAATAGACCAGATGGTTATTAGGCAGGTTGATAGAAACTGCACATGCTCATGGGTGAGTCCAAAGTGCCAGGCCTTCTCAGAAAAGACTTTCAGAGCCTTTTTTTGGTGTGCAGAATCTGGTAGTTATCGAGTGCTATCATCGATGGAAGTTTTGGCCTTCAGCCCAAGAGGAAGATTTCAGTGCATGAAGAATAGGTTTAAATATGGAGATGAGTACTATGTTTGTAACTGTATCTATATATCTATTTTTAATATCTATAAGTATTTCTAATATCTTTCCCTCTTTATTATGTACAATAAACAAAGGTAACTTACAGTGGCTATTTAGTTTCTTAAGTATTGACTTAACCATCTACTGTCCTTTGTTTCCGAAAGAATTTAAGGTAGGAAATCTATGTGTATTTTGTCACAGGCAAGACCTTGTGCTCAGTATGCTCTTGTGAAAATGTGGGTTATAATATTAGTTAATAATATAAAGTTTTTTAAAAAGGACTAAGTTTATAGGAAGCAGTATATAAATATGTACTATGCTGTATGTTATATATGTATGTATATGTAAAATTATGCATATATTTTTACACTAAAACATTAATTTGAGTCTGATGTGAAAAAGGAAACATCATCTGGCAGATGTAGCATATTAAGCCTTTATTATCCATTCTGCTATTGTAATTTCTACTTTAATATAGTTATAACATGTTCTATCTCCACACTAGATTATCTGTGAGTGTTTAAATGTGATTACATTTTTCTTAAAGGAAGGATTATTTGGGTATGAGTGGGTTCAGTTAACAGAGTTTGAATCTTCAAGTCTATCATGATCTGCATTCAATCTGGAATATTTATCTGTATGTCTATACTTATTATTTTGGGGTTCATAAGGAGATAAACACTGGAATGTGTTCTTCTGTGCAACTCACATCAATCATGTATGTAATATCCTGTTGTGACTGCATCACACTGACCTCCAAAGCAAATCATCCTCCTTCCACTCCCACTTTTCCTCTAACAGAATCAATTATATGTCCTAATCTGACCTTCTTTACTAGAACACTGCTTTATCTCCACTTCTTCTTATTAGGCACATTTCCCTGTTATGGTCACAAACTCCCATATCTTAGAATTCCTGGAACCAATTTCTTCAAAATAACAGTGTTCACAAAATCAACCATTGATTTATTCCCCTTTCTGGATGATGCAGTTGGACCCTGTCAAAGGAATGCATTGACTAATGCCACCAGACAGCTGTGCTTTTCTCTCACATTTTGCCTTTACTTCAGTCAGAAAAATCATGCTCTCCAGTCTTATTGACTCTTGCCCTGCTTACCTACTTTTAAATCTTGAGCCCTCTCTAAAAGTATCTTTTATTATTTACCTCCTACAAAACCTCTTGCAGATGTTCAATGAAAACTTTGAGGTTGCAAAAATTAGTAATAAAATAAAAGCACCAACTTTATCCACATTACCTTATTTTTCTTCAGTTACAATATTTGACTTATTACATGCTTTTCTCCCCAATTTATAATGCATACATCTCTCTTATTTGCTACTAATATTTATTCTTGCTAATTTGGACTTCATTATGGACCTTTTTCAACTCCTTTCATCTCTAAGTATATTGAAGTCCCAACCAAATACTCCTGTCAAATGTTTCTTCACATTCACTGATTTCTTGCCAAGTCCTGGCTCTGGAAGAAGCTCTTCTTTTTTCCATTGTTTGCTCTTTGCAACTTTTCCCTCACATTTCCTTTCTTCCAATGCATAGTCTATTTTTTCAACAATTAGTTAAAAGGTATCCTTGCTAGTTTATAGAACCAGCCATACCAAATGTTAAGAATCTTTTTTTTCCCTTAACTCCCTCTATGAATTTCTTACGATATTTCTCAATACCTGTGTATAGTTTTTCACAAATCTTTATCTCCCCTCCCTTTAAGAGGTTACACATCACTGCTCATTGCCATGTGAAGTGTGGTGCCTCCAGTGGAAGGCTTATGCATCTCCACCCAATTGATGATATGACTTGCTCTGGCCATTGGCATATAAGCAAACATGATATACACTATGGCTGAAATTAAGCTTCGAGAAGAATCACATATTACTTCTCTTGCACTTTCCTCCTGCCATGAAACTAGCATGGCCCTAACAGAGACTTCTCCTTTACCTTGGGCATCATGGAGAAGACACGTGGAGCAGAGTCACAGCTGATCTGCAGGTGCAAACACAGAACATAAATAAGAAGTAAAACACATTTTTAAGCCCTGAGATTTTAGAGTTATTTGTTATCACAGAAAAGCAGACAAATTCAATGCCAGTGGCTTTTTCTTACTTAAGGAATTTAAATGCTGTCTGACCCAGGAATGCATCTGAAATTACTTCCCTGAGTGTGCCTCAGACATCTTATAATCCCACTTTCCCCTGATGGTGATCATTTCTTATGAATTTTTTAATTACCTTATCAATATATTGGGAATTCAACTGAATATTTTTGACTATAGTTTTGATGTTATTTTGTATTGCACTTATATATTTATTCAGCAGGTAAATGAGAAGTGCTGGCTATATTTTTCATACTTTGTTAGGCTCAGAATACTAACAGATCTAATAGAGCATTATATCCCTCAAGGCACTTACAGTTTTATCTCAAAAACTTAAAATAATCAACTTTCCTAAAGTCCCTGATTGTTTATGGAGCTGCTGAATACAAAAGCATATAGTAAATGCATTTTTTATAGATATTTACAGACTCTTTTATAATAAGAAGGGGAACCTAATGTAGCACAAGAAGAGACTTGGTATTTGGGATAAATCTATTGATGAAAAAGTATTATTTTGTAGAACAAAAAGGGGAAATGTATTGTAGACAGATAAAATAGCATCTGCAAAAGCAAAAAGAGTGTAGGATGTGAAAAAAGATCTAATACCTTAACTGTTACTGGAATATGAAAGTTTTAGGGAGGGATTGATGGTGATGTTAGTCAGTTGGTTTGGGGATTAGGTGGATATGTAGCTGCAAAGCAGGAGGGACCAGATCATGGGGGACTATGGACTTTCTTCTAAGAGACAAAGATGAGCTGCCATTTAGGAGCAGGGTACCTGAGAGAGAGAAGGATGGAGGCAGGGAGAAGAAATGAGTTCAAGTCAGAGATAAGTAGGGTCTGTGCTAAAAGATAAAGAAATGAAGAAGAAGGTATATAATCAGATAGTGTTTGAAACAAAGCCGTTGTGTGTACAAGTGTGTCACAGAGGCAAGAGCAATAATAAAGGCTTAATTTCAAGACTTCTAATGTGGGTTCTAGGCTTCCAAAGTAGTAAATGCAAGCAGAAGTGATCAATAAATAGGGAACTGAAATATATCTGGTGAATTTGGCAATTATGAGTTTACAAGAGACCTTATGGTGAACAATATCATTTGCATGGCCTGGGTAACATTCAGACTGCAATGACTTAAAAAATAAATGTACATGTACATTCACTGAATAAGAAAAGTATTGAAGGTACAGCACCTATTACCTCAGCTTGTTGGAACCAGCTATTAAATGGGAAACATTACAAAGTTGAATGAGGACCAGAGGAAGTGACTGGAGTGTTAGGACGTTTGTAAGGAAGATTTACCTTGAACATAAAGAGAATGTGGGTTAATTTACAGGTAGGTCTGGTTGATAATTTGAGAGAAATCTTGCCCCATGACTTCAATATTCTATCTGTAATCACTGACTTCACTCATCTACCAAACATTGATGCACTACTGGTATTTTTCCAATATTTTTCAACATATTTATGTTCATACCTGCTTTTTACTTGATCTTCGGTAGGTTTTCCAAATGCCTAAAACCTTTCTTTTCATTAACTTCCCAGTGGCTACCTTGATTTTATTATTATACCTTATTACATTTTTATTAACTTGGTGAATTTGCTGGCCATCTTTTCTATACGTTTCTGAACTCTTTTTGCTAGATAATTATACTACACACACACACACACACACACACAAACACACACTTATATACAAATCATGGGTACATTTTTAAAAGGAGAATCAAAATTACTTGTCTTGCTTTAACCCATGCCCATCCTCCATCAGATTCCTAGCCCTTAGTTAAATAAAATGCTCTCCCACACTACTCAAAAAATGATGAAGAGACCTGGAAATAACTTTTAAATTTAAAAATACAGCCAATAGAGTGTTATTTTTGTAAAATGTTCTTTTAAAGTATAATGATTCATTATTTTCTGAATCTTTTGTAAATTTGTGAAGAATGATCCACTAACAGCTGGTTCAGACTTGGGATAATGGAAGCAGGGACAATTGAGAATAGATGAAAAACACCTAGTAGTATAATTTTAAAGCAATTGTGTCTTTAGTTTTCCTTCGAACATTAAAATCAACAGTTGATGACAATGGCCAGAGATATTTGTGCAAGTAGGTATCTGAATGTATACCTCTATTCCTGCAGTGACCCTCAGGCAGTGTATTTTATATTCCTACCTATTTCTAGCCAGTTCTTAAAGTTAAGAAAATTAGGAGAACATACTTTTCTTTTTATTAAAAATGAAAGTCAGAATTTTTCTCTTTAACTTTTATGCAATGTTATATAATGTAAAACATATATACAAACATAAAAGACAGTAAACCAGCCTCTTGTATATCAGTAATATAGTTGACTCAAACATGCAGAGAGATATTTTAAGTCAGTTTAATGACTGCAAGTTGTGAGAGGATTGGTAATTTATAACAATATTATATAATATATAATTCACTGAAAGGTCAAAAAGTAAGCATTTATCAAAACCAGAATATTTTCTAATTTGATAAAACATTTTTCTTCCTAATGATCCCAAAACATTTTTCTTCCTAATGATCCCACTTAATTTCAAAGATTAGCAATCTGGGAATACAAGGAAAGAAAAAATATATTTTTTTCTCCTTAATACTTATCCAATCATTATTTTAGAATTTTCAGATAATAGAAAATAATAGGTAGATCGATAGATGACCTACAGAGATCTAGGCACGTCTTTGTCTTCTCCTCAGCACCAATAATTAATTGGTGTGAATAGTTAATATAGCTTCTTACCTTTTCTTCTATCTTTATTTCTCTTCTGCCCAGAATTTCCTGAGTACACTTAAAGTGGAACAATGTCATATTTGAAAACCTATAGAGAAGTATGTACTTATTTTACAACATATTACTTTTAATCCCCAATTAAAAGAGAAGGCAGAATTTTCTCATTGTTTGAATCAGAACCCTACTCTGAACTCACCTATCTTCTGAATGGCACCTCTTGGTCATGTAGGAATTGTTCTTTTTTATTTTTTCTCTAACATTTGGTCAATAAATACGGAAGTGAATCCTATCATTTGTAAAATAATAACAACACTATCTGAACAACAATAACGACAACAACAACAAAACTTCAAGAAATCTGTAGAGGGCCAGGAGATACTGCAATAAGGAAAATTTTTAACATTCCATGGAATCAAACAGTAGCTAAAAGTTACTACCAACCTACCACCTGACATTGTGGAACTGATGGACATTCAGTACAATTAATGTCTAAATAACTTTGGAGAGACATGCTCTGGATACTTATACTTCTACAAAAGTCATAGGATATGATGCAAATAAATAATAAAGGCAAGAGATACGGGTCATAAGTAACTTGCGGTGTGAATAAAATACTGATATTGCTTCCTGAGTTACCCTTTAGTGCAGCCCATTTTGAAAAACAAAAGTCATGAATGGTTCTCTTGCTCTTTTGGTCGGCCACACTCTCACTGTCCTGTCCTTTATTCCCTATTTTCTGATCAGTGTGGCCAGAGTTTTATCAGTTATATTGGTCTCTCAAAGAAACAGATTTAGTTTCATTGATTTTTTTTTTTAATTTTACTTGTTTATATGTTATCAATTTCCAGTCTGATCTTTATTGTTTTATCTTATCTGTGGTTTAACTTGATCTTTTTATGTTTATTTAAATTTAAACCTCAAGGCACTGATCTGAATCCTTTCTTCTCTTCTAATGAATACATTTGATGCTCAAGAATCCGCTGTATGTACTGCTTTAATTTCCTTGCACAACTTTCAACATGTTGTGTACACTTTGCCATTCAGTTCAAAACATTTGTAATTTCCCTTTTATTATTTGTCCTATAGGTTATTTAGAATTGTGTTATTTAGTTTCCAAATATTATACATGGGGATTTTTCAAATACTATTCTGTCATAATTTCTAATTTGGTTCTAATGTTATGGAAAAGACACTTTTTTGATTTAGATCTTTTCAAATGTATTTCCTGTACAGTAGAACAGAAAGTGTAATCTGCTGGTTTGGTTGGGGTTTTGGTAAACATCAGTAGTTAGGGTCAATTGATAATGTTGATCTAGTCTTTTCTATCCTTTTTTAACTTCTTGTCTACTTGCTCAATAAGTTATTATGAGGGGGCTGTTTACTCTCTAACGAAAGTATATAGATTTGTCTATTTTTCCTTGTAATTATAGCAGTTTCTGCTTCTTGAGTTTGGAAGCTCTGTTATTATATGCATAGAAGTTTAGAATTATATCCTCTTGATGAATTGACTTCTTTTTTAATAAGAAGTGATCCTGTTTATCCTTGGTAATATTCTTTGCTCTGAAACCTACTTTGATATCAGTAAAACTAACCACCTTTCTTTTAATTAGCATTTCCATGGCATATATTTCTCCTTCCTTTTAATCTTAACCTAATTGTTTCTCAAGGACAGTATATAATTGGGTCTATTTCTTTTTCTGTATTAATTCTAACAGTCCCTGCCTTTGTATTGGAATGTTTACACAATTTATATTAAATATCTTATTGATTTAGTTGGATTTAAGTCTTGCTATTTTTCTTCTATTTTTCTTATCTGTTTTTTGTTCCCTTTTTTCTTCTATTTCTGCCTTATTTAGATTTCAGAGTATTTTTAATCCATCATTAATTTTCTGTTTTGGCTCATTAATTATAGTTTATTGTTCTGTTATTTTAGCAGTTGATTTTCACAGTCATTTTTCAAGTGATATGATACTATTTCACATATTGAATAATAATACCCTCTTCTAGCCCTTGTACTGTTGTCATCAGATTTTTTTATATCAAATCATGTATTAGTTTTCTATTTCTGTGGTAACAAATTACTACAAATTCAGTTGCTTGAAGCAATGCAACTTTATTATTTTCCAGTTTCTGTAAATCAGAAATCCAAGGAGGCTCAGCTGGGATCTGTTCAGGCTGTTAAAAAATATAATAATACTATAATTAGTTTTACAATTTTTATAAAATCAAGGTGGTGGAAGGATTGTGTTCCTTGCTGCAGGCTCTGGGGAAGAAGCTCTTCTAAATATCATTTAGGTTGTTGGCAGAATTCACCCTCTTTCCACTGTGGGATGGAGGTTCTCTTTCCTTGCTGTCTATCACCTGGAGGGGCTGTGCTTAGCTTTCAGAGGCCTCCGCCTGGGTGCTTCCTGTAGTGCCAAAAACAGTGCCTTAAATCCTTCTCAGACCTGGAATATTTCTGACTTCCCTTCTGCTGTATCTCCTGACTTCTTCCAGCTGGAGTTCTCTTTTTTTTAGGGCTGATTGATTGAATAATACAGGATACTCTTCCATTTCAACGTCTAGGATCTTAATTATATCTGCAAAGTCCCTTTGCCCTGTAACCTAATGTATTCATAGATGGCTAAGCTTAGGGCACTGACATCTTTGCAGAGGAGGGGCCCTTATTCTGCCTACCATATCTTCATACTATATGTTTCTTGTTGTTGTTTTCTGCTTTAAATCGTCAGTTAGCTCTTAACATGACTTCATTAATAAATAAAACAAGGCTTTTACATCTATCTACATAGTTACCATTTCCACAGCGCTTTATTTCTTTATGTGTATCAAGATTTCCAACTGGTGTCTGTTCCCAAATGCCTGAATGACTTCCTTTAGCATTTTTACAGTGAAGGTCTGCTGAGGATGATTAACTTCACCTACTTAATGTCTAAGAAAATGTTTATTTCACCTTCATATTTGAAATGAATGTTTGCTGGCTATAGAATTCTAAATTAACAATATTTTAAATTTCAGTAAATTAAAAATTCTGAGCCATTATTTTTGACCTGAGTGATTTCAGATGAAAAGTTTGTTCTCATTCTTATTTTGTGCTCTGTACATAAAGTGTACCACCCATTTGGTCCTTGCAGATTCTTAAATGTTCTTTATAACTTGTTTTAAGCAATTTGGATACAATATACCTTGGTGTAATTTTCTTCATTCTTGTACTTGGGTTTTCTTGACAAACTTGAGTTATACTTTTTACCAAATTTGGAAATGTTTTGGTCATTAGTTCTTCATATACTGTTTTTTGTCCCACACTCCTGTGAGACTCCAATTTCACATATTTGAGGCCACTTGAACTTATTCCACAGTTCCCAGATGTTCTGTTTTTTGTTTTTGGTGTTTTGGGGTTTTTTTTAGTTTTTTTTTTCTTTCTGTATTACTTTCGGGATAGTTTCTATTGCTATATGTTCAAGTTCATTAATCTTTTCTTCTGCAATGTTTAATCTGTTAGTCCTATCTCATGTACGTTTGATTTCAGACACTAGTTTTAATATGTACAAATTTATTTTTTAATTATCTTCTAAGTCTCTTGACATGATCAGTTTTTCTGTAGATTCTTGAACATATGGAATGCAGTTATAATAATTTGATGTTTTGGTCTAATTCTATCATCTATGTCATTTCTGGGTCAGTTCTGGTTGACTATTTTTTCCTCCCTCATCATGTCTCATGTTTCCTGCTTCTTTGCATGTTTCCTGCATCTTTTCATGTGCTTATTTCTCATTTGTATATCCTCTTGAGTGAAATGTCTCTTCATATCCTGCCCATGTTCTAATTGGATTTTTTCACTATTACAGTTCAAGAGTCCTTTATAAATTCTATAAATGCATTTTTGCCTTCCAAACAGCCTCTTTAGTGATGTCTCTGTTCATCTTTTGCACATTTTCTTACTGTTGAATTTAGATTATTTTATATATTTGAATACAATTCCTTGCTCAAATTTGTGATTTGTAGGTTCTTTTTCCCTACACTGTGGCTTATCTTTCCTTTCTCTTAGTGTCATTCAGAAAGCAAGAAAAAATTTAATTTTGAAATCCAATTATTAATCTTCTTTTATGAACCATTCTTTTGGTATCATGTCTAAGACATCTACACCTAACCCCAGGCTACAAAGACTTTTTTCTCAAGTTTCTTCTAAACTTTTTATACTTTTATGTTTTAAATTTAGGTCTTTGATCCATTTGGGGTTCATTTTTTTATGCTTCAGTGATTTTAATAAAGCACAGTCAGCCAGTGAGACTGAGAATCCCCTCAAATGTTGCCTCCACGATCCACTCTAAAAAAACTTCAGACCAATACGGGGCAGTTCAATAATTAAGATTAGCCTTTTGGCTTTTTTTGTCTTCCAGAGTGGTAGTTTCTTATCTTCCTCACATGCATATAATGGGCCACTTTGTAGAAAACTTAGCAGGACTCTTGTCTCATGCATTATCGTTTTTTTTTTTTTTTTTTAATTGGGGTATAGTTGCTTTACAATGTTGTGTTAGTTTCTTCTGTACAATGAACTGAATCAGCTATATGTATACATATATCCCCTCCCTCTGGCACCTCTCCCCACCCCCCATCCCACCCATCTAGGTCACCACAGAGCACTGAAGTGAGCTCCCTGTGCTATGTAGCAGGTTCCCACTAGCTATCTGTTGTACACATGGCAGTGTATATATGTCAATCCCAATCTCCCACTTTGTCCTCCCGTTCCCCCCTCCCTGTGTCCACATGTCCGTTCTCTGTGTCTGTGTCTCTATTCCTGCCCTGCAAATTGGTTCATCTGTACTATTTTTTTTTTTTTTTGCTGTTTTAAAAATGTTTTTATTCTCTGATTCAAACATTTGACATTTTGTTCAGCTATGACAAACACATTAATTTTTCAAAAATATTTTTCTTTTTTTTTTCTTTTTTTTTTTGCTTTCTTAGTTTTTATTTTATTTTTTTTCACACACACACACTGCATTTTATTTTTACAAGAGATAAATAGACTGACACCAAGCATTGTACATGGATGACCACAACAAAAGCAACAATGATTGCAATTACCAAACATGAAACACACTCATACTATGTCATAATATTGACATTCAGTCCAGTAATCCTCCACTGTAACAGCTCCTTTACTTTGCAGTGAAAATTGATTTGTATATTCTTTGCCTCTGAGTCCTTGTGGGATTTTTTTTTTTTTTAATTCAAACAGAAAGTCACAAAAATTATACTCATCCTCATCAGTTCACTCAGTCCCATGTAATTAATTTTTTTTTTCATCTTGATCTTTTGTTAGCACTTTTATGAGTTCATCAGTTTTTCATTAGAGTTCTGAAAATGTTTATTCATTCAGTTCAGCAGTACAGTCAGTTACCAGAAACCTGTACTTGTCAGAGTCTTTTCCATGAATTTCTTGAAGATGAAAGCCTTTTATAGGAACATATTTGCAAAAGCATCAGAGTACACCCAGAACTGTCTGTAAATGACAAAAGACTTAAAAATGACCACTGTTAAAGATTTGATGAAAGTTCATAATAATGCAGTTGACAAGAACATTAGTTATTTCTGAGATATACATTTTAAAGTAATAACTAGGATTATTACTTATAACACTATACCAGAACATATAAGATTTTTAGAAATTTCATGTAATGTCTGAAACATTTATATTAACATATTTCCATACATATTTCCATACAAATACAAATATAAGATTTTTAGAAATTTCATATAATGTCTGAAACATTTATATTAACATATTTCCATACATATTTCCATACAAATACAAATATAAGATTTTTAGAAATTTCATGTAATGTCTGAAACATTTATATTAACATATTTCCATACAAATAACCCAATGAAAGTTTAGTATTAGTTGTTTTGTTTGTTTGTTTGTTTATACTGCAGGTTCTTATTAGGCATCAATTTTATACACATCAGTGTATACATGTCAATCCCAATCGCCCAATTCAGCACACCACCATCCCCACCCCACCGCAGTTTTCCCCCCTTGGTGTCCATATGTCCATTCTCTACATCTGTGTCTCAACTTCTGCCCTGCAAACTGGCTCATCTGTACCATTTTTCTAGGTTCCACATACATGCATTAATATATGATATTTGTTTTTCTCTTTCTGACTTACTTCACTCTGTATGACAGTCTCTAGATCCATCCACTTCTCAACAAATGACTCAATTTCGTTCCTTTTTATGGCTGAGTAATATTCCATTGTATATATGTACCACAACTTCTTTACCCATTCGTCTGTTGATGGGCATTTAGGTTGCTTCCATGACCTGGCTATTGTAAATAGTGCTGCAATGAACATTCGGGTGCATGTGTCTTTTTGAATTACGGTTTGCTCTGGGTATATGCCCAGTAGTGGGATTGCTGGGTCATATGGTAATTGTATTTTTAGTTTTTTAAGGAACCTCCATATTGTTCTCCATAGTGGCTGTATCAATTTACATTCCCACCAACAGTGCAAGAGGGTTCCCTTTTCTCCACACCCTCTCCAGCATTTGTTGTTTGTAGATTTTCTGATGATGCCCATTCTAACAGGAGTGAGGTGATACCTCATTGTAGTTTTGATTTGCATTTCTCTAATAATTAGTGATGTTGAGCATCTTTTCATGTGCTTCGTGGCCATCTGTATGTCTTCTTTGGAGAAATGTCTATTTAGGTCTTCTGCCCATTTTTGGATTGGGGTGTTTGTTTCTTTAATATTGAGCTGAATGAGCTGTTTATATATTTTGGAGATTAATCCTTTGTCCGTTGATTCGTTTGCAAATATTTTCTCCCATTCTGAGGGTTGTCTTTTCGTCTTGTTTATGGTTTCCTTTGCTGTGCAAAAGCTTTGAAGTTTCATTAGGTCCCATTTGTTTATTTTTGTTTTTATTTCCATTACTCTAGGAGGTGGATCAAAAAAGATCTTGCTGTGATTTATGTCAAAGAGTGTTCTTCCTATGTTTTCCTCTAAGAGTTTTATAGTGTCCAGTCTTATATTTAGGTCCCTAATCCATTTTGAGTTTATTTTTGTGTATGGTGTTAGGGAGTATTCTAATTTCATTCTTTTACATGTAGCTGTCCAGTTTTCCCAGCACCACTTATTGAAGAGACTGTCTTTTCTCCATTGTATATCTTTGCCTCCTTTGTCATAGATTAGTTGACCATAGGTGCGTGGGTTAATCTCTGGACTTTCTATCTTGTTCCATTGATCTATGTTTCTGTTTTTGTGCTAGTACCATATTGTCTTGATTACTGTAGCTTTGTAGTATAGTCTGAAGTCAGGGAGTCTGATTCCTCCAGCTCCATTTTTTTGCCTCAAGACTGCTTTGGCTATTCGGGGTCTTTTGTGTCTCCATACAAATTTTAAGATGATTTGTTCTAGCTCCATAAAAAATGCCATTGGTAATTTGATAGGGATTGCATTGAATCTGTAGATTGCTTTGGGTAGTATACTCATTTTCACAATGTTGATTCTTCCAATCCAAGAACATGGTATATCTCTCCATCTGTTGGTATCCTCTTTAATTTCTTTCATCAGTGTCTTATAGTTTTCTGCATACAGGTCTTTTGTCTCCCTAGGTAGGTTTATTCCTAGGTATTTTATTCTTTTTGTTGCAATGGTAAATGGGAGTGTTTCCATAATTTCTCTTTCAGATGTTTCATGTACTATTTTTCTAGATTCCACATATATGTGTTAATATATGATTGGGGCTCATTTTTATATAAGAAGTGAGTTTTGTGCTTCAATTCACCTATTTGCGTATGGATATCCAATTGTTTAAAAGCCATTGTTAGAAGACTATCCTTTCTCCATTGAATTGCCTTTGCACTTTGTAAAATAAAACTTTGAAAACATAGTTGGATTATAGGCATCTATTTCTGGACTATTCCATTCCACTAATCTATGTGTCTATCCCTGTACCATTATCTTACTGCCCTAATTACCATAAGTTTACATATACCTTAAAATCAAGTAGTATGATTTGTATGACTTTGCTCTTCTTCTACAAAAACGTTTTGCAAAATCTAGTTTCTTTGCCTTCCATTTAAACTTTAGAACATGTCTGTCTATGAAACAATATACTGCTGAGATTTTAATTAGAATTCTATAGAGTCGATATCAGTTTTGGAAAATTTTATACTTTTTTGTTGATTCTACAAATGCATGAACAAGGTATGTCTCTCCATTTATTAATGTATTTTGTCTTTTTGCTTCATTTGACTTTTTGTAGTTTTCAGCATTCAGATCCCATACATGAGTTTTGTTTGATTAGTATCTAAGCATTATATTTTTGGAAGTATGGATATGTTTTTTAAAAAAATTGGTTTCAGTTGTTTCTTGCAAGTATGTATATTGAAATATGATTTTTTTGTGTGTATTTTTCTTATATTCTGTGACTGTATTGTGTACATATTTTAGTTCTAGGAATATTTTTGTAGATTCTTGGACTTTCAATGAAAACAATAGTGTATCTGCAAATTGTATTAAAGTTATTTATTCTTTTCCAATTGTATGCTTTTTATTTTTATTTCTTACTTAGGACTGCATTTGCCTTCCAGTATGATGTTAAATAGGAGGGTTGAGTGAGGACTTCCTTACTTGTTCCCAATTTTAGAAAAAAAGTATTCATTCTTTTACCTGAATGTTGCCTGTTAGCTGGACATTTTTGGCAAGATGTCTTTTATCAGGATAAAGAAGTCTTTTCTGTTCATGGCTTGTGAAGGGTTTTTATCTTGAATGGATGTTGAATTTTGTCAAATTCTTTTTCAGCATCAATTCACATTACTGAATAATTTTTCTTCTTTAAACTGTTAATAAATTGAATTATATTAATTGATTTTTCAGTATTGTGCCAGTTTTACAATTCACAGAATAAACCCCACTTGATGGTGATGTATTTTTTTGTATGTGTATTGCAGAATTTTATTTTCTAAAATTTCATTGAATATATTTGTGCTTACCTAAATGAGTGATATTGGTTTGTGTAGTTTTCTTTTCCTGTACTATCTTTGGTTAAGTTATCCTTATAATGCTGACCTCATAAAATGAGTCAAGAAATATTCCCCCCTCATGTTTTTTTAAAGAGATTGTGTAGAGATTGTATTATTTCTTTAACTTTTTGGTAAAGTTCAGAGGATAAACAATCTGCTTCTATAGATTTTTTTTTTTTTGGAAGGATTTTAACCACATATTACATTCTTTCAGTGGTTACAGAACTAGTTGAGTTACCTGTTTCATCTTGAGTTAGTTTCACTAGTTTGTGATTTTCAAGGAAACGTTACATTTCTTCAGCATTGTTGAATTTGTGTACATAGACTTGTCTGTATTATTCCTTTTTTAAAATTCTTTTACTGTATGTTGTTGCATCTGTAGTGAAATACCTTCAATTCCTGATATTAGCAATCTGTGTTATCTCTCCTTTTATCCTGGTGAGTCTTGCTAGAGGTTTATTAATTGTATTGATCTTTGAAAGAATCTTCATTGGTTTCTTTTAATTCTCCCTTGTTTGTTTTCTGTTTTTTATTTTACTGATATCTGTTCTTATTTGTAGTATTCTTTTTTCCTTCTGTTTGATACGGGTTTATTGTGCTCTTCTTTTTCTAGTTTCTTAGATTGGAAGTCACAAAGAGTGATTGTGAATTCATCTAATTCTTGTTTCCATTCTGTCAGTTTTTGCTTCATATACTTCACAGCTTTTTTGTGAGATGAATGCACATGTAAAGATTGTCATTTTTCTTCCTTTGGAAAATTGGCTCTTTTATCATTATGAAGTATTCCCCTTTATATCATGTAATTTTATTTGCTCTGAAATCTACTTTGTTTGATATTAACATAGCTACTCCAACTTTCTTTGGATTGGTGTTTGAACAATATATATTTGTCCATTCTTTTACTTTTAATCTACCTATATTATTATATTTTAAGTAGCTTCATTATAGAGAACATACAGTTGATTTAATTACTTTACTCATTCTGATAGTATATATTTTTTAATTCCTGAGATTAGACCATTTACATTTCTCTTAGATCTGCAATTTTTGTTTTGATTTGTTTTCAGTTTATTCTTTCTGCTTTCTGTCCTTCTATTTCCCCTTCTCTGCCTTCTCCTGGGTTTTGTGAATATTTTTCGTGTTCTATTTTATTTTATCTATTATGTTTCTGTCTATACATTTTTCTGTTTTTTTGTGATTGTGCCTGCTATTGTGAATATGATGTGCCTCTAACTTAGAGCCAATATTTTACCACTATAATTGGATTGTAAAAATTGTAGCACCATATAGATCCTTATACTCCTCTCTTCTTTATGTCTTAGTAGTCTTCTATATTACATCCGGATTTAGTGAAAACCTTGTAGGCAATGTTAAGCATTTTTATTTCAATCATTAACTGTATTTTAAAGAACTCAAGGGGAGAACAGTCTATTATATTTACCTAGATATTTAACATTTCTCCTGCTCTTTCTTCATCCCTGAAGCCTGATGTTTCCTCTGATAGAATTTCTCTTTGTATGAATTTCTCTTTTGTCTGAAGAGATCCCTTTAGCAATTGTTTCGGATCAGGTTTACTGGCAGACATTGTATTACTCATCCTTTATCTGAGAACAATGATGTCTTTACCTTCATTTGTGAAAGATATCTTTGCTGAACACAGAACTTTATTTTGACAGATCTGTCTTTTTTGACACTTTAAAAATATCATTTCACCTTCTTTTGACCTCCATTTGTTTCTGATAAGAAATCCACAGTTATTTGAATTATTGTTGTACTATAAATAACACACTTTTGTGTTTGTATATCTTTAGTTTTTAGCAGTTTGATTGTGACATGCCTGCAGCATGAACGTCTTTGGGCTTATCTGTTTGGGTTTCAAGACTACAGCTGGTTTTGAATCTGTGTTTTCAAAATCATTTGCCAATTTGGGAAGTTTTCAGACATTAGTTCTATAGATACATATACATAGGTATACTTAAACAAATGTAGATGCATACATTTTCTATGATGTTTATTTCTCCTTTCCTTCTTAGATTTGATGACATTTTGGTGTTGTCTCACAGGTTCCTGAGGCTCTGTGTCTTTTTTTTCTTCTTCTTCTTTAATATTTTCTCCTTCTGTTTTGAAGATTGGACAATTTTTATTGGTAATTCGTTAAGTTCAGAAACTCTTTCCTCTGTCATATCCATTTAGCACACCCATGAATATCTTTGTTACTATAAATTTAGTTCTAATATTTATTCATTTATTTTTATTATACTGTATGTCTTTACAGGAACTGTCTTTCCATTTATTCTGAGGTGGTTCACCCTTACTCTTTGGAAAATGTTTAAAATAGTTGCTTTAAAGTAGTTTTTAGATAATAAAGCACGTTTCACTATGTCACTGGCATTTAACACTAACATAAGATTTTCCTAGTTCTTCATAGGCCAACATTTTTTAGATTATATCCTGGATTTTGAATATTATGAGATTCTGGGTTTTATTTCAGTTCTTTGGAGAATGTTGATATTTTTATTTTCGCAGGCAATCAATTTATTTAAATTCAAACCACTTACTGTGACCAGCCTTCTGTGGTTTGTGGATTCAAAATCAGTTTCATTTTCAAAACTTTTGCACTGATTTTCAGATCTGTCTCACATATGAACCAATGGCCATTCCAGGACCTGTGGGGTAGGATGTCTCTTAGTTCAGTTCTCAACGTCTTCGTGCTGTTTAAGATTACATCCACACATTCATAGCTCAGGGCTGAGCTCAAGATTTCATAAATAACTTGATGTGGTTCCTTTTCCGAGCTCTTCCTACTCTTTTATCTCTCACATACTTACCTATCCTTTGAGTCTTCATTTTTCAGTCCTATAATCAGAAAACTGGGGTTTATTTATCCCCTCTCTACCACCAATGTGCCCTCATTCAGAGTCAGTTAGCCAGAGGAAAGAGAAAGATAAAAGCAGGAGGTATGTTTGCTTTGCCATCTTGGGGCCATAACTCTTCTGATTAAAGAGGAAGATTGCCCTGTCTCAGACAGACACTTACAAGCTCCCTCCCTGCTGCCATTGTCACTACCAGGAGACTTCTTTCCTGCTCGTTGAACCTGAACTAGAAGGCTTCTCTTGGACCTCTCTCAGGCCGTGCTGATTCCCACTTCTGGGTTTTGGACTGCCTTCAGTTCAGTCCAGGGATTCTGAAGAAAAAAAAAATGGCTCTCTGATAGATTGTCTCCTAGTATTTGAAATTCTGATATTTTTCTATTAGCAATATACCTGCTACCATTTATATTTCAGAATCCTCAAACAGATTATCCATGCATTTTGTCTAAGTGTTACAGACAAATTGAGTGATAGAGACAAATGTAGAAGAGTTTCTCCAATTTACCCAGAATTGTAACTCTGTAATATTATTTTTAATATTATTGACATGTATGAGATCGGGGTTTTTTCCTCATTTCTTAACTCTAAAGAATTATTAAAGACATTAACTGGAATGGTGTACAGCAGCTCAGTTTTATTGCTACTCTATATCACTCCAGTGTTACTCAGAATATCTAGCTCACATTTTAGGAATAAGCTCAGGCTATTTATTGACTTTTGACAGTAGTATATTTAAGATCAAATATTTCTAAATTAGTTGAGGCAAAATTAAAAGACTTATAGGGGAAAAAATAAAAGAGGCTTCCACTCTTCTTCCTTTCTGCTATCACAGATGAAAATTATGTTGAGCTTACAAAACATAATTATGTAGGTCTTTTAAAAAATGTAATAGTAACTTCCCAAAATTATGAGCTATATAATCATTTGATGATTTCTTCTGGTATCTGCTCAGATATTATAGTAAACTGACAAGTTTTCAATAGAAAGATAACCCTTTCTCTCCAACATCTCCACCCTCATTCAACATTATTTTCATTCCTGTTACGTAAATGAGCCAAAGAAGGGTCCTGTATATTGGTGCTAATGTTGTTTTCTTCTTCAGAGCAGGCTGGGGCCATTAGCTCAAAAACCTCACTAGCACCAAATTCAAAATTTTGTGTATTTTATATTTAAAATCCAGTGGTTTTAAATATAGCCCCAAATAAGCGTATTTTAACCATTTAGAATCAGTTTGCTTTGCACACCCTTCAAAACTGCACCCACCTTCTGCTAGCCACAGATAAGACTAACTCTGGACCTATGCAGGATCCCAAGTTACTGCTGCCCTCTGGAGCTCTCCAACTGAAAGACACCATGCTATGCTGATGAGTGACATCACATAGACACATAAGCTCACTACTCAAGTTCCCCTTTCTCTGAGGAATTTCCTTGCTCTCCTCCCCTTACGGGTGGTGTCCCTAAACACACACACACACACACACACACACACACACACAAAGTCTCTGGAAGGTCTCCTGCTGTGAATAACTTATCCTCTCATGCAACCTGTCCAAGTGCCACCCAAATAAAGCCCATTGTGTACTGCTGCCACCTTGTTGTGTCTTTTTTCTTGATCAGTCATGAAATCCTTGAACTCACACTTCCCAACAGATACTTTTTCTCCAGAATTTCTCAAACGTGATCATTATTAATTCTCTAGGAATATGTTCTGAAACTTTATCCATTTAGATTAATCTTAAACATATACTATGGCTTTTATTTTAAATTTATTTTTTCTTGGCAGTTTTATATGACTTCTCTTTAAATGCTAATTTAAATTACTAAATTGTGTTCCACTTCATTTTGTTCCTCAGATGATCACAAAACTTTTTGTCTTAAGAACTCTTTTACACTTGTAAAATTATTGACAATCCCCAAAAGTTTTGTTTATGTGGATCATTTCTATTTTTACATATATAGATATATATCATATTATATTGTACATGGAAACTGAGACTTTTAAAAATATTTAATTCATTTAAATTTTAAAAAGTTAATTTATTATTTGTCAAAATAATAATCATGCTAATCTAAATAATGTATTTATGAAAAATAACTACATTTTGAAAAATAGTGAAAGAGTGGCTTTTTGTTTTTCACATTTTTGTGAGATTCTCTAATGTGTGCCTGAACAGAAGACAGGTGGATTCTCATATTTCCAGCTGCAAACTTTTGTGGCATATCTTTGAATGTGAGCAAAGGAATCTTTTAGATAAAGAGATTATTGAACTTTTCCTCCATTAGCATAATCAAATAACTTACATTTGCAGGAGAAAATCTATCATCACATAGACACATGGTTGGAAGAGAGCGGGCCTTGTAGATTCTCTAACTGGGTGTTGGGGACCTCAGGTGTCCTTGAAACATCCTTTGAGGGCCTCTCCTATAAAATATTGTTAATCATAAAATGTACACTAAAAAAGGACAAAAATGGCCAACTTTAATGGTAAAATTTTTCATCAAGATGTCTAAAATCTTCGGATTTGTTTTGAGCTGATGGATTTTCCATATTAATTTTGGCCTTTTATTTAATTATTACCTCTTACAGTGGAAACAAAAGAAAATGAAAGTAATGTTTTCCATGCTTTCAACTGTAATTTTTCACGTGACTTTTCCCTAATAAGATTTTATTTGGGGGTTATATAGTTTGTAGACATTCAGCTATAAATTAGCTTTCTTAAATTATATGAAAATTATTAATTTCAGTTTTTATTGTTTTATTTTCTTATTTCCTCATTTATATTTTTTGGTTATAAAAATAATCCATTGTTGAAATAGAATATTGCATAATTACCACCAAGGGTAATTTGGAACATCTAATTTAGTCTTTAGTCAAAATTATATATTCACTTACCTTTTGACAAATCAATTTTACTTTGGGATAATTAGTTGCAGCATTGATTGCAGAAGATAAAGATTGTAATAGGTAGCTCCTTGGTCATACATACAGGTGACCAATAGTTCATCCACAGGGTAGAAGACTGTGCAATTTGAACAAGTGTGAAGAAATTCTTTATGTAGTGACATGAATATATCCCTTACATGTATCATTAACTTGAGAATAAAAACATGGTACAGAAAAGGGTATAGTTTGTAAAAGGAAAAAGGAAACAAAAATGTGTGTTAATACTTGCTTAAAGAAATATAAGTAATAAAGTGGTTAATGAGGAAAGGGTTTAGGTCAAGAATTCTGCATGTATCTTTTTATTTTATTGTATTTTTGAACCCGTGAATATGATCTATTTTAAAAGTCAAATTAAAAGAATATAAAAATCAGATTTATTTGGCAAAAACTTGAAAATACAGAAAAGCATAATGATGATAATGTACCAAATCTTCAGTTAACATTTTCTCAGTCTTTTGTACTTGTTCACTGAAGGTAATATTTATTTGCCACCGTTTCTCAGGCTTTCATATTATGGTTCACCAAGAATGGAATTTAAGATGGCAATGGAAACTTTTCCCTTGAAATTTTTTTAAAGCAACATAATAGGCCAATTTGATCCTCACTATCTCTTAATATGATGGTATCAAACAGAACTCTTACTGCTTTCCTCAGATAGGTTTGATTTTAAAACTCAGTGCTCATCAGATAATTTTAATTATGTTACTGATTTACTGTATTCACAAATTAGGAACAAATATGTGGAAAACACCTGCCAATTAGTTATTAATTCTAAATCACGTACATTAAAAATATTGCTTGATTCTGTAGCAAGGCAGTAATACTAAGTATGCTGACACTCAAGATTGGAAACCACTGACTACATTTATATGAAAAGAACTATATGCATTTGATCAATGAGCTAGATTTTCTTTCACAATGAAATTTTATAATTAGTTAGCTTTTTTATGTTAATCACTTGATATTTTGTATGTGTTTCGAGTTCCAAAAAAACTTAGTTCTATTAAATAGCACTTTAATTTGACCAACTTCATAAATATGAAATGGAAGATTAATGCAAGTAACCAGAACCAGTATTAATGAAAATTAAGGAAGGATAGGTGGTATAATAGTCTATGAGGCAGTAGTGAAGAGCAAAACAAACAAAAATAAAACAAATAAAGTTAAAAAACATGAATATTTGACATCATTGATGCCTGGTATGACCATTGGAAAGTAACAACATCAAAATCATGATGGAAATGCATTTTACGTAATTTAAATCTTACTGCATAAGGAGTGCCTATGTCATATTAAAACACCATTCTTTTTTACTACGTGGTATTATAAGCAGTTGGTATATGAAAAATTGCTGAAGAGGTAAGTTGCAAAATGAAGGTACTTGCTTTCTTATCAAAGGAGGAGTCTTAGAATTAAACTGAAAAAATTGCAATTTGCTAGCATCCTTGAGTAATATGAATCAGCTTTGCAAATGTGGTTTCCTAGTTGTTTCACTTTTACCTCTCTTTAGTGTTTATATGCAATGGAAAGAACCATGTGCTGATGAAGGCATGGAAAGACCTGAGGAAAGAAACTAAATTATTTTCCATATACACTGAGAATAACGCTATCGAATGTTAAAGGTACAAGGTACTTTGGTGTTAACCTGGTCCATCTAGTCTCTTGACCAGGGCCTGAGATATCTTATGTTACTTTCCTTTTACATTGCTTCAATTTTGTGGTAAAATATACATAACATAAAATCAACCAGTTTAACCATTTTTTAAATGTACAGTTAGGTGGTATTATATACACTCGTAAGGTTGTGCACCAGTCACTACCATCCATCCTCATAACTCTTTTCATCTTGCAAAACTGAAACTGTATACTCATTTAACAGTAACTCCCATTCACCTCTCCATCCAGCCTCTAGCAACCACCATTCCACTTCCTGTATCTGTGTTTTTGACTACTCTAAGTGTACAATAAGTGGAATCATAGAGTATTTGTCTTTATGTGACCAATTTATTTCACTTAGCATAATGTCCTCAAGGTTCATTCATGTTGTAGATATACTACAACAAGTAGCTAGAATTTTCTTTTTCAAGGATGGATAATATTCCATTTTATGCATATACAAGATAATGCTTATCCATTTATTAATCTATGGACATTTGTATTGCTTCCACTTTTTAAATATTATGAATAATGCTGCCATGAACATGGATGAGCAAATATCTCTTTGAGGCCTTGCTCAAAATCCTTTTGAGTATATACCCATAAGTGAAATGGCTGGATCACATGGCAGTTGTATTTTTAATTTTTTGAGGAACCACCATACTGTTTTCCATTTTCCATTTTACCAATAATGCAAAAATTTCCAATTTCTCCACATCCTCACTAACGCTTGCTATTGTACTTTATTTTTTAAATAGTAGCCTTCCTATTAGATATGAGGTGGTATTTCACTGTAGCTTTGACTTGCAGTTCCCTAAGGGTGCTGTTGAGGATCTTTTCATGTGCTTATCTGCCATTTGTGCATCTGCTTTGGATAAATGTCTATTTAAGTCCTCTTGCTCATTTTTGAATTGGGTTATGTATTTTTTTTGTTGCTGAGTTTTAGGAGTTCATTATCTATTCTGGATGTTAATCCCTTATCAGATATACAATTTTTAAATATTTCCCCCATTCTGCATGTTGCCTTTTTACTCTATTTTTTTGTTGTTGCCTACACCTTTGTTATCATATTGAAGAAAACATTGCCAAATCCGGTGTCATGAAGCTTTTGCCTTATATTTTTTCCTAAGGGTTTTATAGTTTGTAGGTCTGATTCTTTTTGAGTTAATTTTTGTATAGTGTCCTCTTATAATCCTTTTTTATTCCTTTGGAATTGTTAATGTTGTTTCGTTTCTGATTTTAATAATTTGAGTTTTATCTTTTTAAATCTTAGTCCATCTAGCTAAAGTTTTGTCAATTCGGTTGATCTTTTTAATAAACCAACTTACGGTTTCATTAATTTTGTCTATTATTTTCTATTCTCAATTTAAAAAAATTTTCTTCTAATATTTATTATTAATTTTCTTCTGCTAGCTTGGGTTGTGTTTATTCTTTTATTCTAGTTCTTTACGTTAAGATTAATTTTTGACATAACATATGGGCTATCCTGAGAAATGTCCTACATGCTCTTGAGAAAATGTGTTTACTCTCTTTTTTGGATAGAGTATTCTGTATATATGTGAGAACTAGTTGTGTATTGTGTTTATAAGTCCTCTATTTTCTTACTTATCTTCTGTCTGGTCATTCAATGCATTATCGAGACTGTATTGTTGAAGTCTCCAACTATTATTGTAGGACTATTTCTTCCTTCAATTATGTCAGTTTTTGCTTCATGTATTTTGACGGTCTACTATTAGGAGCATAAATATTTACAATTGTTATATTTTCTTGCTATATTGGAACATTTGTTAATATACAATGTTTTTCTCCTCTTGTAAACTTTTTGATTTAAAGTCTATTTTGTCTATTCATATAGTCACCCCTTCTCTTTTTTGGTTATTATATCTTTATCTTTTCACTTTCAATCTATTTGTGTCTTCGTTATTGACAGTGAATCTCTTATAGATAAGACATAATTTTATGATGTGTTTTTAGCCATTGTGCCAATCTCTGTTTATTGAAAAGTTTAATCTATTTCCATGTAAAGTAATTATTGATAAGGAAGGACTTACTTCTGTCATTTGGCTGTTTGTTTTCTAAATGTCTTATAGATTTCTTTGTCTCTCATTTCCTACGTTACTGTCTTCTTTTTGTTTAGTCAATTTTTTGTAGTGAAACTTTAAAATTCTTTTCTCATTTCTTTTTGTATATATTCTATACTTATTTTCTTTGTGGTTATTGGTGGTATTGCATTTAATGTCCTAAAGTTATAACACTCTAATTTAAATTTATACTAACTTAACTTAAATAAATATAAAAAACTCTGCTCCTTTAAAGCTTAACTCCATTCCTTTTAGTTGTTGATATCACAAAATTATATCTTTTTTCATTTTATGTCTCAAAACATGAACTGACAATTCTTTAAATTGCATTAGTCTCTTAAATTATGTAGAAAACAAAATCTGGAATTATAAGACATAGTTAAAATCATACTAATTTTTTTTTAATATATATTAGTCTCAAATCATGTAGAAAAAAAGTTCAGTTACAAACTGTTGTTACAGTAGTACTAGCTTTTTTATTGCCCGTGTATTTACCTTTATTGAGCTCTTTATTTCTTTATATGGCTTTGAATTACTCTCTCGTGTCCTTTTATTTCATCTTGTAGGACTCCCTTGAGCATTTCTTGCGGGGCAGGTCTAGTGGTAACAAACTCCTCCAGCTTTTACTTATCTGAAATGCATTAATTTCTCCCTCACTGTTGAAAGACAGTTTTCAGGGATATAGGTTTCTTGGTTGACAGTTTTCGGGTTTTTTTCCTGTAACACTTTGAATATATCCACCCACTGCCATCTGTCCTCCAAAGTTTTTGATGCAAAATCTGCCGATAATTACTGAGGATCCCTTGTATGTGATGAGTCACTCTTCTCTTGCTGCTTTCCAAGGTTTTCTCTTTGCCTTTGCCTTTTGAAAATTTCATTATAATGTGTCTTGGCCTGGTCCTCTTTGAATTCATCTTAGTTGTATTTTGTTGAGCTTCTTGGATGTTTATATTCATAGCTAAACTTTTCAGCCATTATTTCTTCAAATATTCACTCTGTC
This sequence comes from Balaenoptera ricei, assembly GCF_028023285.1. Taxonomy (NCBI): domain Eukaryota; kingdom Metazoa; phylum Chordata; class Mammalia; order Artiodactyla; family Balaenopteridae; genus Balaenoptera; species Balaenoptera ricei. Next base: position 138,702,643 of record NC_082642.1, read on the forward strand.
CCTTTCTCTCTCACTTTCTTTCTGGGACTCCCACTGTGTGATTGTTGGTCTACGTGATTATGTCCCACTGGTCTTTTAGGCTGTATTCACTTTTCTTCAATCTTTTGGTTTTCTGTTTCTCAGATTCAAGAATTTTCATTGCCTTATTTCATATTCACTGATTCTTTCTTCTGCTTACTCAGATTTGCTTGTGAATCCCTCTAATGAATTTTTCATTTCAGTGATTGTAATTTTAAGATTCAGAATTTCTCTTTGGCTTTTTTTTAGGTTTTCTATATCTTTATAGGTATTTCCATTTTCTTCATATATTGTTTCCTTGAGTTTTTCCACTTCTTTCTTGAGTCCTTTGAGCATCTTTTAGACAGTTGTTTGAAAGTCTTTATCAAGCATATCTGCCCTCAGGTCTTTTTCAGGGACAGTTTCTATTGATTTAATTTTTCTTTTGAATGGGCCATACTTTCCTATTTCTTTGTATGCCTTGTGATTTTTTCTTTCTGAAAACTGGATATTTGAACATAATAAGTGCTTCCTATGGAAATCAGATTCTTTCTCAATCCCAGGGTTTACTGTTACTGGTTATTATTATTATTATTATTATTATTATTATTATTGAAGGCTGTCTCTATGTCAAAGATCAGCCTGAGATGTAAATTTAAGGTATCCTCAGGTATTTTCTAAGCCTACACCTTTCCCTGGACATGCATAGTCACTTTCTAATATGTACATTATATGCAGTTGTTTTTGAATGTCCTAGTGTTTAATGTCTAGCTCCCAAAATGGTAAAAAGAGAAGAATAAAGTGGGGACTAAAAGAATGAGAGTTCATTAAATCCCCTGGATCTCACAACGACTGTGGGAGGTATAACAACAATGGCCACTACCTCTTCATCTGCACCTCTGTGATCAAAAGCATCAGTCAGTGATCAGTGCACAGATCCTTGATATCTGAATGACAAAGTCCTTTTTGCCTATCCTGGCTTTCTTTGTGCAACCTACTCTAGGAACATGTGCACAGCTACCTGCCTCAGTTAGGGAGGGGGTTAGGTAGCTGCCACTGTACTAACAGCTGAAACTGACCAGTATTAACCACAGTTTATCTTCCATGTCTTTGCCTGGAAGTTGCAAGCATTCAATAGACTCCACAGTTTCAAGATAGTTACATTAGACAGATTCTGACAGTGCAGTTGTTGTGTAGTTGTGGAGACAGATGCCTGGTACTTCCTACTCTGCTATCTTCCCCAAGTCCTCTCTTATGTGAATGTCTAAGTGTCTTGGAGCCTTAAAAGTAAAAACAAGAAAATGTAATTATGAAAAGGCTGAGTCTTAAGATTAGCAGTCCTCTGCCAGTTATAGGATCTACATGTGAATATATTTGATGATATACATTTAGGACAGATCTGAATAATCAATAAATTAGAAAATAGTTGCTTTCCCGACAATGGTAGAGTGGAGTTTGTTATCCTTATCCTGAATAAATTTGTAGAAATTATTGGTATTTGTTAATCAGAACCATACAAGTATTTCGTGGTTAATACCATATTATTTATCTTCCAAAAAACATTTGAAGGAAAGTGGGTGGGGAAAAAGACTGCAAGACCCAGAAGACACGTAGACTAGCTGGATTCCACTGTTGATGAAGGGGGATTAAGATGTCAAATTAGTGATGTCTTTGGTGCATAAGCAGCCAGTGAGGGGAATTATAACTTGAAGGTGAACCAAAGCTTCCATGTAAGTTATGGAGCTACTTCTCTACACATCCCCATGTTTCTTGAAGCTAAAATACGAAAACAGAAACTTACAAAGGATTGACTACTTAACGGGTACAGAACATAAATCTTGGTAAAGTTATTAAAACTGGACATTTCAGATATAGTCAAATGCCAAAACTATTTTTAAAAAGTTAAAATAGAGTAGATGCTGGTCTTGTGAGAAAAAAATAATCAGATGAAGTATAATTGTTACCTCTTTTAAAATTATTTAATCCAACTCAACAGTGAGTTCAGAAGCAATAAGGTAATATATGTAAAAATGCTGTACAGTCTAAACAGTAGCTAACAAACTGCCTGAACATCTTGACATCTGAACTAGTGAAAACCTCTGCAGATTTTGATGCTATTTTTCTTCAGAATAGTTCTAGAATTACTCTTCAAAGTACCTCAAAGTATCTAAACATGTAAGATTAATATTTTTCTACTAATCTACACTATGAGTAAGAACACATATGTCATTAGCAGAGTTAACATACCATAAAACACAGAGATGAAGATTTGTTAATTCTTAGAGATCATCCAGCATATACGGTTCACTTTATAGATAAGAAAATTATGATAAAGAATAAATAACTTGTTTAGGTTAGTAACAGTAACAGGACAAGAACTGGAACATATGGCTCTCCATTTGAAAATGTTTCTATCTACATGAATACTATAGAATACTATAGTCAAATTTCAATGACTTAAAATGCAGAGTTGACATCTGAAAAAAGAAAAGTCCATCCTATTGTAATACTAGTAATAATTATGTTACTTTACAGCCAGCATGTCATGTCATGCACCTTGTATCTAAATTCATAAAGGCAGAAACTTGATTAATTGTGCTTAATTACTAAGATACATATTAGTTCCTATCCCCACCATCAATTGTGATAATGCAACATCAGTGTTGACCTGAGTGCTATTGTAGAGATATTTAATTAAAATCACATTTCTAAATGCCTGTCTGGTCATGTTGTTTAGGATATGTAAAATCAAATATATTAAATAATTAATTTTAGGAATATCATTTCATCATATTCAATTGAAAAATCATAAAAGTGTAAATTAAATAAAAATTTATGCTTTACTTTGAAATTTTAGCTTTTGTTATGGATGTCATTGATTTGTTTATTGCAAACAGTGCATTTCAGTAACAGTTTCAACGTGTTCAAAATGTGCAACATACACAGTTTTTGCAATGTAATTAGTTAGAAATTGGGGAAGCTTAATTTTAAAATTGAATTGTTCATGAAAATCTATTTCATACTCTCTATGGATTAAGCAGTTGCTCTTCATAAATTGTTCTATAGTTGTTTGAAGAAATTAAGTGTAGTTAATCAGAAAGAACATTATGGTTTGACACTTAATTTGAAAGCCCTGTCTTGAAGCAGTGAATGCTTGCTTATAGAAGTACATACACCGATGAGAACCCAAATAGGAAATCCATTTATGCTCCAAGTAGATCTCAGTATTGATGTAAGTCAGGGTGGTATTGTCTGACTTTCTGTAAGAAATAGTTCATAAAAGTGTGTGTATATGTAAATATATATATATATTTGCTAAAATGTCTAGTTTATTTTTAGTCTAGTTTAATAGATTAAAAATAGTAAAACAGCATTACAGTGAATTATCTAATTATTGTACATTAGAAAGCAGATCAGTGATTTTAGTCATTTTACTATGCAACCAAGTCAGTCCTCTTGATATAAGTACAGAAGTGAACTATCAAGTTGTAAAGCTTAGCTTTAAAAGAAAAAAAACAACAGTAAAAAAGTCCCAGTGGTGTTGGTAAAATGTTTTTCATCTCTATTTAATCTACATTCATCTGTTTTTCAGTGCCGCCAGCAATCACAATGCCTCAGAAATCCTTTAATGCCACAGCAGAGAGAGGAGAGGAGATGACATTTTCCTGCAGAGCCTCTGGCTCTCCTGAGCCCACCATTTCCTGGTACAGGTAGGTTATGTACCCACATCCCTTTGGCTTGTGTCCATAGTCGGGCTTCTGGAAAATTATTTACAGTCTTATCATTTTGTCCAGAATGGAAACATTGTTTTTGAATTTCAGTTGAAAATGATTTTCGTTTTCAGTTAAGTTGGCTAAATTAACTTGTTAAAGAGAGCAACAGAATGATTTAACACAAGTCAAAGGCTGTGCTCATAGCCCTGGTCATTCTATCTAAAAAGCATGTTTCTGGCCAAAATGGGCCCAGGAGCCCTGTGACAAATTCAGCCATTTTATTGTTCCTACTAGAGAGTACCCACAAGTGGAAATTCTAGTATGGATGGCACCACTGTTGTATGTGTACAAAATTATATTTTATTAAATATAATTGTATATTTTATTTGTGTACCATAGTATTACAGAAAAAGCTAGTTGTGTAGAATTAAATTTCAATAAATTTAATGTTATGTAACAAAAAGTTCAAATGAATAAATTCTCTATTCTAAATCTATTGTTTTACAGTTCACTTTTATATTTTTTTTGAATTTTTAAATGCTATTTGATTTCTATTAACATCAAACAGATATCAAAATATTCCACTCTTTTAGGTTGTGGCTCACACTGTTAAAAGGGAGACAATTAAAGTTTAAAAATGGACAGTCTTTTAAATATGTATTAGTTATTAATTGAGGTTACTACTCAAGCAAATCTGTAAATATTTATAGAATCACTTCTGTACTTCATAAATCATATACTATAAGAATAGTCACAAGAAAACAATTAGAAATTTACATTCAAATTGGCAAAAGTGTCCATAATAAGGATTAGGTTTTAAAAAAATATTTTAAGGAGAATAATTGAAATTCAAAACTATTTTTTATTACTTTCTGAACATTTACTGATACTATCTTCAAGTTTCAAACCTTTATCCCTTTAACATAGCAGGTAGCAATAAACAAGATATTTCTTCAGACAGGTGTTTTTAGAAGTTCTTTGCAGACAATAATTCCTTTCTGACACACTGTTGGTATTTTTAAAGGGATTACACATCAAGCATTAACACATTCACCCCAGATAATTATCGTGTATCTCAGAGACTTCTGGTTTCTAGTGTGTATCCTTAACAGTCAATGTTAGATCTAATCACAGTGAGGAAAAGCTCCTGGATCATTCATTACAATGAACAAATATTGGTCTAGAGTCTTATCCTCATCATTTTATCTTTCCGGAGAGACTGACTTTCAGTTTAGACTATTTTCTTAAAGTTTAGCATTTGTTTAAAATTCTCATATGTAAGTGGAAATATAATTATCATACAGCCTAGAATAAATCAGATTCAGAGGCTAATATAATTGAATAATTTAAATTCATGATTTTGCACCTCCATTTTTTCATATGGCATTAGCCTCATTGTTTGGATGGAATAAAATAATAATTATTCTAGTTGCTGGATGTATAATATATAATGCAAGAATGGGAGTATGTGATAGTGTTCTTAACAGAGGTAAAATTGGTATCAGAGAGAAGTTTTCATTGTGACATATTTATCTATAGATATAGACATGTTATCTTTGTGAAAAAAATTCCAAAAAGTATTAAGGCAGCAATGCAGAGAGAAAAATCCAGACACTACCTGTTGCATAGAGATAATATCTCCAAGAGGTATGAGTGAAACCGGTAAAGAAGGTAGTTGAAGACCAAACATTGAGGAAAAATAAGAAATTTTCACGAAGAGAACCAGGAACACTTGGTGACATGAAAACCAAAGTGGGAGTAAAAGCAGAAACTCTTAATATCACTTTCTTCGTTTCCATTCAAATGTTTCTTCTACTTCTATTGAGAATACCATATGGATTTTTATTGTTAGCCCTTTAAATTGGTGAATTCCATTGATTTTCAAATGCTAAAACAACCTTGTGTTCCTTGGAACGAACTCACTTGTAATGTCTAATCTGATTTTAATCCCAGCAGAGTATTTTTCTTCATTCTATTTTTTACGTCTATAAGTTTGATGGAGGCCTTTTTTTGTCTTCCATTTCTCTCTTGCCATGCTCATATTTTAATTCCTTTAACATATAGAATATATTTTAATAGCTATTTTAATGGTCTTGTCTACTAATTCTATCTGTATCGTTTCTGGATCTTTTTTATTGATTAATTTTTTCCCCTTTTTATAGGTCATATTTTCCTACCTATTTACTATCCTGTCAATTTTTTACTGGGTTTCAGACATGGAGAGTTTTATGTTTTGAGGTGTTGGATATTTTCATGTTCTTTTACTTTAGCTTTGAATGGAGTTAAGTAACATGGGGAAAGTTTGATCTTCTTGAGGTTGCTTTTAGGCTGTTTTAGGTGGATACAGAACAAGCTGCAGTCTAAGATTAACTTGGATTCATTACTGAAGCAGTATTCTTGCAAGGAGGCAATTTAATGTGTTTAAATTTGTGTTTTAGGAGGTCTTTCTACTCTGGATGATAGGGATGCAAATTATTCCTGGTCTTTTGTGAGCTCCTGGGATTGTTGTGCTTTATCTTTTCCAATGGTCCTTTCCTTACTCTTGGAAAACCTTACTGGAGTACACTCACTGATCAGTACTCAGTTAAAGATTGGTTGGAAACCTCTGCAGATCTCTGTAGTTCTCTTTCTTGTGCCTTCTTCTCACATTTTCTTACCTGCAAATTCTAGCCACTTTAACTTGTATCAACTGAGAATTCTGTCTTCCAATTCAGATACGCTGCCTGACTCTGTATGGGTTCTTCCTCTCTAAGGGGCAGTCTGGAAACTGCCTTCAGGTAGTAAGCTATGGTGGTCCTCAGAGGTCACTGTCATGTGCTACCTGTTGACCAGTAGTTGAAAACTGTTATTTAATCTCTGTGTCCAGTGTTTGTGTTGTTTAAAATGAGAGAGTAAATATGGTTTTGTTACTCCACTATGGTCAAGAGTGGAATTGTTCTCCCTTTTTTATCATTTCCATCAATCCTCTAATCCTAACCCTTACTTTCTTTTGCCTGGAAAAGTGGCATTTAGAGAAGTGGTTAGAATTTCAAAGGATGACCCCTGTAGAATTTCATCAGAATCCTTTGGGAGTCTTTTTCAGACATTGACATCCCACAGAAATGTACTATGAATAACAATGAGTACTTTCTATATAATGGGTTTGTTGAGAGAGAAGTATTAAGACCTATTACCTGAGTTATTATTCTTTAATGATGTTTTTAAATTGAACTCTTTAAGGGAACATAATCTTTACAACCTGACTTCCTTTAAATTCTTCAAGACCTATCTATCCACTTCAAAGCTCAGATCATGGATTTTTTTTCCCACAAAAATTCCCAGAGTATTCCAGCCATCATCTTTTCCATTCTCTTTTATTATAATAGATCCCCTACCCCACCCCTCCCAACACACACACAAAGTTATGAATAAATGTATTAATGGGATCTATATTACCCTCTATTACTATCAATCAGACTATGAATTCTTCATGATAGGTGGCCCTGTCTCACTCATTTGCTATACTTCAAACCTTTAGCACAGTATTTCACATGAAGTACAGAAATAATCTCTTTATCATAAAGAACACTAGAACTTAGTTAACCTGCTGCTTATATTACAAATTAAACCTAAGTCTCTTCATCTGTGAATTGACAGGCGGGGAAATCATACTTAAAATTTAGTTCTCTGATCTGTGAATGAGGGTGGAGAGGGAAAATGCACATCTGTGAGCTAATTGTATTTAACCAGGTTAATAATATAGGGAAAGTGTTTCCTAAGCCACAAATTGCTGAAACTTCTAGTCGATGATGACGATGATGATGAAAATGAGACAAATGAATACTTTTTTATTTACTAGATTAAGAAATATATTATATCACTAATTGTGGTGAAAGCCTTATCCATACATAAAATTCTAGGCAAAAATTCTGAAATCTTGTCATTATTTATACTTCTAAATATTTGATTAGTAAAAATATGAAAAAAAAAACCCAGAAAAGTACAGAGCACTATATACTTTTGTCACTAGTATTTAGTAAGGCCTAATTTTTCACCACTCATGAATTTTTGCACATTTCATGTTGTGTTAACACATGTCAATAAAAACTGGAAAAATAGATGTTATTGAGTCATAGAAAGACAAGGACTGTGTTAAGATATGTGGCAGTACTTTCTAGAAAGCAGAACTAGAATTCACTGCAAAGATCATTTAGAGTATCAGAAAAATATTCTATTTCATTCTAGGTAAGATTTTTAATAATCCTTTTAGATATTCTTCTTTTTTAATTTACACTTGTATGGACAAGTAAATCCCCCCACACCTAAAGGTAGATGTTAAATTTTTACATTAGTGGGTCTTAAAATCAATTAATTGTCCAAAATACCATGTTGGCAAGTAAAAAAGGAGAAAGAAAAGGAGAAGGAGGAAGTGGAGATGAGGAAAATAAATTTGCATGGAAAAGAATGTACAATATAAGACTTCACACGTATTAAGATTTCAGATTTAAATGCATGTAAAATATTTATTTTTACTGTAAGTTGTTGTAAAACAAGTTTGAAAGATGTTGTTTTAATGAACAACAAAACTAGAATTGAAAAAAAATGAACACTATTTCAGTCCAGAAAGACCTTGGAAACTACTTAAAAATACTTATATCTGAGAAAAATTTCTTCTCCTCACTAATGAATTAAATTGTTATACGCAGCATAATTTCTATAACTGTTTTCATGTAATTCTTTCCTCTTACCCTTTTATTGGCAGTACCTATGTGCAATATAAATTCATTATTTATTTAAATTGCATTTACTTTGTCTTTGAAGGGTGTTTCCATAGAAATTATTTTAAACGTGTCCCTGGAACCTAGTAAAGAATTACATTTCATAAATATGTGTTGCCTCACCAACATGAAATGTGTGTTTGGAATTAAAATCAGCAAATAAAACTTTTTTTTTTTGCTAATAATCAAAGTGAAAATTGAATAAAAGTGTTTTTTGCCTAAGATGAGTGTCAACATTTCAACACAGCTCAAATGTTATTCTTGTCTCTAAAGTCAAAACAACTTTAAAGTATAATTTTAATATTTGTGTATTAAATTCTATTGAGCTAGTAAAAGTATATGTTTGACTGGAATATAGCTTTATCTGTCAATGACAGAAGCCATGAAATATTGACAATTACAGGTAAAAAATTTGAGTATGATCTGCTCTTGAGTTATGAAGTCAGATTTATGAAGATGAACCTCTGTTTTCTTCTTTAGGAATGGCAAGTTTATTGAAGAAAATGAAAAGTACATACTGAAAGGAAGCAATAAAGAACTCACTGTCAGGAACATAATCAATAGTGATGGGGGCCCGTATGTCTGCAGGGCCACAAACAAGGCAGGAGAAGATGAAAAACAGGTACTTCTCCAAGTCTTTGGTAAGTATTATAGCATAGTAGTTAAAACTGTAATGTCTAGAGGGGGGTCTGAGTCAAATTTTACTCTGTCACTTATATGAGCTATTTAAATTTCCAAACCTGAGTCTCAGTTTTCTCATCTCTAAAATATATTTTAAAATTGCAGCAACCAGATAGAATTATTTTAAGAATTATATGAGATTATACATGTAAATTTTTGTAAAATATTTGCTGACTAATAAAAGAGGCTGGAAGAAAATTCATTTAAATTACACATATTGGGATCTATTATATTATATATGGGTTGATCTTCATAAATCTTTAAATGACATATGTTGGGATAAGTTTTACTTTTAATATATTAATACTTCAAAAGAGTTCACCTATAAGGCTATAATTTGGAAACATTGACTTGTAACCATAATTAAATACTCCCTTTTCATTTTACTAAAAGGAAATGTACATAAATATCTTCCATATTTACCAAGAGCCATATTGCCTTCTTTGGGGAGCTTACAGAGAGTAGAAAACCAGTAAATTAATTTATAATTATTGATTTAGCCCCTATTATATTTGCAAGAGGAAAAAATTTTGCTGGTGAATATTTAGAATATGATTGTTCTCTTTTAAAAAGCAAACACTAAAAATTATAGGCACTACTAATATTTAGTATGCTTTCTCCATTTTTAAAAACATTGTTATCAAAAAGCTTTCACAACAAAGAAAGGGGAAGGAAGGAGGGAGTACTCTATAAGAGTAAATGCTCTTTGGTGACCTAAATGAGAAGGAGATACAAAAAAAAGAGGGGATATATGTATACGTATAGCTGATTCACTTTGCTGTACAGTAGAAACTAACACAGTATTGTAAAGCAACTATATTCCAATTAAAAAAAAGAATAAAATAATACATGAATCTGGTATTGAACTTTAAAAAAAAATGAAATTACAGAACAAACAAACAACTACAAGACTTCTTTAACAAATAAATTAGGTGGGGACAGTAATTAAATATGGATCAAAATAGACATAAGAGGAACCTCAACCAATCACAGTATATAGACCTCATTTGGATCTTGATTCAAACAAATCAACTGTACAAGGTTTTATGAGACAACCAGGGAAATTTGAACACTGAGTAATTGATTACTAATAAAGTTGTGTTATGTGTTATAACAACAACAACAAAAAGAGTAAGAAGGACCAGTGGTTGCAGTTGGCAGAAGCAACCAGATTACTTAGACCAAAAGATGAATGGTAATACATGTGTGGACACACCCTCTGCCAGCTGGTCCTGTAGTAGCTGTAACAGAAATGTTTTCTATACTAAGGAGATTTTCATAAAGCTTATATTCTAACAAAATAAGACAGACAATAAAGAATATACCAAAAAATAAAATAAAATTTTATTAAAAAATAAAATTGGAATAATAAGATGTTCTAAGAAGAAAGTGAAACTAGATTAATCAGGTAGTGTTGGGTAAAAAGAGCTGTTATTTTGGAGATAATGGTGTTGGAAAGTTACTCATAAGGGTAATGTTTAGATGTGTTTACATAAAAATCTTTAACAATGAGAAATCAACAAACCTATGAGCCAGGAGAAAATTGTTCACATAGAGGGAAGAGTAAACAAACTTAAAATTATTAGAAATTATAGAAAGCATCTAATTTGTTCCATCAGTATTTCCCACTTAAGAAAATGTTCTCTTTAAAGCGTACAATGCTAAATATGACTCAGTGTAAAAATAAATTAATAATTAGAAATGATAGTGTTTGAGATAATTCCAAAGGGTAAATAATCTCAATCTATCTCAATGAGCTCATATGAAATATTTAGTTACTTTTTAAAATTAATCTGGCAGTGAGTAAGAACACAAAGAAAGTTTCTAATATTTTTGTCCTTTCAAATAGAAAATAATGAATGAAATATGCCATATCACAGTTGTAATCACTTTGTATAGTAACACTGAACAGATTTGTATTGTGTTTGACACAAAAGCATGTATATAAAGTGGAAATAAAACTAAATCCATTAAAGTCAATGGAGTAAACACTGAATTGTAAAAATATATATGCCATGTTTCTGATATCAGGAATCTAATTTTCTAGGATTAAGAACAATTTATTTATATTTCATAATTGATTGCATTTGGTGATTAAAAAGAAACCTGTTACTTGTTCTGAAATAATAAGTGCTGGCTTTTATCACTTCTAGGTTCAAACAAATACAAACTTAAGAAATGCCGGTAATACAGAATTTAAACACTTAAAGCTCTTTGGTATATGTAAATTTGTGGAGGGACGTAATTTTTAATATTAATATAATTTAAATTACAAGACATGATGTTTTGGTTTTTATAGAAGTCATAACTGTAAAGAAACAATTATCTACAATATGGAATAATATTAAGGTAGTCTGAGGTCAAAATAAATCAGCTAGAATAATAAAGGTAAATAGAATGTATATATATTTACTTGATAAATATTTTAAACATTGCACATAATTACACTTACTACATATTCAGAATACAGTCATTATTTTTCCTGTTTGGTGAAATTGTTTTTAAAGTTTAAGAGATAATCACTACATAAGCAGATGTCATACACAGACATACACACAGAAGTACTCATGTGACTTTAAAAGAGGAAAATTTTATTTTTTAGCTTGAAGAGGAAAAAATAATAAAGTGGCTTTTAATTGACAAAATCTTGGAAGGAATTATACTTTTTATGTTGGATTCTAAACCACTTAAAATTATTTTTGTAATCATAATCAATAGCATTATTTTCTAGTTTTTTCTCCTATAATTTGCAGCTCTCCTGGCACTCTTATAAAGCAAAGCATGACACTATATCTGCTCAAAGTTAATAATTCCATACTATGCTAAAGGGTACTTAAATGGTCACCATGAATAATAATATTTTCCTCCAATACAGATTGAGTAATGTATATATTTTTTACAGTACAGCCTCACATAATACAGCTTAAAAATGAGACTACATATGAGAATGGTCAAGTCACATTAATATGTGAAGCAGAAGGGGAGCCTATTCCAGAAATCACTTGGAAAAGAGCAGTGGATGGCATCACTTTTTCCGAAGGTGATAAGGTAACAGCTATTTAATATATAGTGTTTTTCAAAACTATCGTATTGGGTTGGCCAAAAAGTTTGTTCGGGTTTTTCCGTACCATCTTTTGGAACTTTTGGGCGAACCAATTTTCAGTGTTTTGCATATAATTAAATATCACATTGGACTCCAATTTATCAAGTAACTTGTACGAATACAATAAATGGTTTAATTCTTAAAAAGGTGACTCTACCACAGTTAGCCTAAAAATAAATTCAGAGGAGAAAAAAGTCAAATTGTAATATTTAAAGTTGTTTTTCATTGAGCCAAAAATCTTAGGTTGTTAATATTGTTTCTTAAGTTTGCCTACACGCAAACTTTTGGTATATACTGTATCTATAAAATATCTTATTGCAATTTCAATTCCTACACCTTGTGCTGTGAAAATGAAAATAATTTAAATTCACAAAATTCTGGCTGTCATTTAACTCTTAACTCTTTAGAATTATTTTTATGCAGTAGGACAGTAGGTTTCTGCCTTTATATAATCTATAACCTAATAAAGACCAATAAGTACAAACAGAACAAAATACAGCATTTTGGTAAATGTCACTCCCATGTAAATTGGTGACTTTTCATCAGAATGCATTCAAGTTCCTAAGAAATCAAGTAAACATTATCATATATTTCACTGGACTCCACAGATTTTCATTATTGTTATGTTTTGTAACTAGTTGTATAAGGCCCCAAGTATAAACCAAACTGAAACAGGAAGAAAAAGGCAGTGGATTAATAATATGATAGAATTGGCATTTTCACACATGTAAAAATGATCAGATTAAACACATAGATCTCTTTTCTTTCTCAGTGTTAAAGAGCAACCTTCTTAAAACCTCTTTCATTTGTTCAAATCAGTTTCTGTTGAAGAAAATGATTTCTAAAATATAAGTACCTTTGACTCACCAACATTGATAGCAGCAAAATTTGAAATCAGTTTGTTCAAAATATGCTTTCTATCCCTCCAACTCATCATGTAATTTTAACAACATGCTAACTCCATAAATTGACAAAAGAGGCTTCTCCCTGGCCATTTACTATTTATCTTTTGAAATAATGTATTCCTGTATATCACCCTTCTTAGCCCCATTTCCTCCTCATGATGGCATTTTTAAGGGCATATTTCTTTTTTTTTTCTTTTCTTTTTTTTTTTAACTATCCTACAGGCCTTATTCAGCTCTCACCAATTCATGCACCCATTTGTGTGTGTGTGTGTGTGTGTGTGTGTGTGTAGCCCTGTGCAATTTTTTTTTTTTAATTAATTATTTATTTATTTATTTTTGGCTGTGTTGGGTCTCCGTTTCTGTGCGAGGGCTTTCTCCAGTTGCAGCGAGCGGGGGCCACTCTTCATCGCGGTGCGCGGGCCTCTCACCATCGTGGCCTCCCTTGTTGTGGAGCACAGGCTCCAGACGCGCAGGCTCAGTAGCTGTGGCTCACGGGCCTAGTTGCCCCGCGGCATGTGGGATCTTCCCAGACCAGGGCTCGAACCCGTGTCCCCTGCATTAGCAGGCAGATTCTCAACCACTGCGCCACCAAGGAAGCCCAAAGGGCATATTTCTTTTGGCAATAGTTATACTATTTTGATATACTTATTTTATATATGAAAGTTGAAAATCAAATTTATAAAATGTGAATGACATTGGCATTCTTCTGGCAACCCAGAAAAATGATGTAGAGTTTGCTTTCATATTTTTTTAACTACTACGGTGCATTGCCAAATCTGGAAAGGAGTTATATCTCCATAAAATTCTTTAAAATTGTCCAAAAAAATTAGATATATAAAACTGTAGATAACTGTTTTCATTGTCAGTTTAGTACTTTTCTTTGGACAAAATCACTCAAGAATAATGATTTACATGTTTAGACACCATTACTAATTATACGTTCATATTCCTAACTCATACTTTCATTATTTTTTTGTAAAATATATTTCCTGAAAGTTCTCTTCTCAAACATAGCTTTTACTCTTCATTTAATAGATGTTTCCTTATGTTCATACCAATAATGAGAGGTACATTATATTCAGTTATCTTATCAATAAAAAGTTATCAAGTAACTAGAAGACCATGATATATTGTTCTATGCCCCAAGCCACCAAAACTACATACAGAAATTTCTTTGATAACAATTGTGAAAAATAATCACCTAGTTTTTGTTTGCTAAGGACTATGTCTATTAAAGCACACAACTTTTGTTTTTCTTTTGCTTTGTCACAAAACCATTATAGAAACCCTAATACACTTTTGTTTTTCCAAACACAACTTTTATCCAGTAGATATACAAATTAAGACTACTCACTTCCTATCCTGACTTTTCTCCAAAATTATTTTAAGAACACTGCCTTATTTCCTGGATGGTAAGCCTCCTTTCTCCTAACATTCCTAGTTTCTTCAACAGCCGAAATTCAAAAAATGAAGAGTTGAGCTGAGCCTTGCAGTAAGTCACATCTAGTTCTGAATCTCAGCTCAGCCATTTATGACGCTTCAGCTTTGGCAATACTATGTGAAGTCTTTTTAATATGAGTTTCTTCATCTTTAAAATGTGGATAACAATACTTATTTCACTTATTGGTAGTAGATGAAGAGTACATTGTAAAATGCATATCAAAGTCTTTAGGATATTGTAAATATTCAATAAACTTTATTGTTTCTTTATCATATTGCATAAATATTGAAGCATAGTTTATCTTGTTTCTATTATTTTGAGTAAACTCAAATGGTTAATAGACTCCATAAAGTCTGATAACTAAAGTTTGTTTAAACATTACTGTAGAGTATATTGTGATTATATCTCTCTTGTCATGAAAAGTAGCATGAGATTGTATTTGCCTTAAGAATCACTTGGAGATCCTTTTAAAATGCAGATTCTAGAATCCCACTTTCTGAGGTTGATTTAGTATGTCAAGCACAGGACCTAGGAGTACTTTAAGAAACTCATCCGTTGGTGTTAAATGGATGCTATCCAAGTCATCCATACATTGGAAAGCAGTTCTTGAGCTCTAAGTCAAATGAAATTGTACAACTAATCCTTTCAACAGAAAAATGCTCTTGACAAATTACTTGGCACCTTGATAGGGGCTTGGAAATCACAGAATAAAACAATCAAAACTTTTCATTACTATCAATGAAAATGATCATTGTGTAGGTCATAGACAGTGAAATATCATCAGTAATATACTTCAAACTAATAACTCCATCCAAAAATAGGAAAATATATTTAGCAAATATGTTCATCATTGTAGATTTTCAAAGAAAAGGGTCTCAATTAATGTACTCACATGTAGATATTTTCTGCAGCTGTAGTTCTGTAGCACTATTGGACTATCCATGTTAATGATATTTACTGTAAAATATCTTTGCATAATATATCCTTCAGAAACAACAACAAAAAGTATAGTGCTTAAACACAGAACTCTTTTAAACTCATAACTATTTTCTCTATAATCTACTTTAATTCATCTTCCCTACAATTAAAATAATATATGTAATTTTAAAAACTCTCCTGAAAAATTTAAAAACTACATGTAATATGTAAGAAAAATACAGTATGCACTTGCTTTAGAAATATTTTCTTAATATCCATTGTTATTTTAAGATATTTTGTTCTTTATTTTTTTTTAAAAAATTCAGTTTTACCTCACTAACTTTTAATTATACATTTATTGAAAAAATTTGGGCAATTTATTTTAGTGATAACTTGATAATTTTTCATTAAAATTTCAATTTACTTGGGTTATCAAAAATTTTATTAAATTGATAGCTTAATTTTAGCACATTATTTTTTTGGAGTCATCCTAAGATACATTTGTGTATAAAAATTAGAAAGCCCTGGCCTCTTCATTTAATAGATGCTATATACTTAACTGTAATAATAGTTAAATGCACACAATAGAGTTTAAGACAGAACAAAAGCTATTATCATGGAATGTGTTTAATTCAGCTATGACTCAAAAGTTGTAAATTTTTTGCAATTTAAACACTAAGCAATCTAATTTTTTTACATTAAAAATCTTTATTTTCTAAATAAAACCATGCTTTTTCACAGGGTTGATTTGAGGATTATGTGAGATTGTATGACTAGAGTGTTTTGAAGTCCCTGGTATAAACCTCTGTCATCTATTTTGAATCATTTTCCTTAAATGATCCCTTATTATCATTCTTATTGATCAATAAATATTAGTAGATGTACGATTATAGATATTGTTATAAATTAGTATGGGAAGTCATGAAGTGTCATGCAAGTCAAAATTTAATCCCAAATTTGTCACTTTGGCGTGTCATTTACCATGTTACTTCTCCTGCCTGATTTCAGTTTCTGCACGTCTATATTAGGGTAATAATAAAACCTACCTGGAAAAGTTTCTAAAGACGAAATGAGAGCATGCGGATCAATATCTCAGACCCAAATTGAACTTAAAAGTGTTATCTTCTCTTTTCCTTGGAGGTATTTAGTCTTTAGATACTTTAGAAATGAGACAATGATCATATTAATTCTGTGACAACAACCGCTGCCCCAAAGAAACCAGATAAAAACTAGTATGAGCATAGTCATAGGTATTGTATGAATAATATCATCCACAAAACAATAGAATGTTGTTACAGTTGTTGTAGGTTGTGCATCTTTGAATAGCTATATGTAGAAGTTTACTATGAAATAATCTCTAGCAGTGTCATTTCAATGACTCCTATATGAACTTGTCTTACCATGCTAAATTCCAAATCTTGTAACTATATATTGCATTTCTCTTGGAAGTTGACGATGTTGGGAACCTGCATTTGAGTGTCATCTTAATCACTGTCTGTGTCAATCTCTATCATTGCAGGGAAATACTACAGATGAGGGCTGTAACTTCCTATCCTGAATAAGGATAGACTTTCAGATTACTCTGAGAGATAAAGCCTGGTCTTTACTCGGTGAGAAACAATATCAGACTAGCAATACCACAGATTTATTACATCATCATGTTCTTTTTCCCTCTCTCCCAGGTCTATCTTCTCCCACTCTCCCCAGAATTTTCCTTTGTAGGAAGTAGGTCATTTTTTTGCTTCCTTTTGGGCCCTTTTTCACCTCCGATATTATGTAGCAATAAATATTGATTTGGAAGAGACTCTTCCACATTCTAAGAAGTACCTAAACAAGTCATTAAGATAGGAAGAAAAATAAATTGTATACCCCACAAAGCCAGGTTGTTTAAGAATGCCAGTTCTTCATCAATTTTCAAAATATGATTTCATATTCATATGATAAAATTGTTTTATTTTGAACATTTTTTAGAAGTTTTGTTGCTTGTCATTTTGGGAGTAAATGGAAGTAAAAGATCTACAGGAAGTGATTTTTATCTCTAAAATTCTTACAAAAATGTAAACATAACAGTAACCAATCTCATCTATGTGAATAGAATGTTTTATGTAATAATTCTAAAGTGCTTATAATATTGTTTGGTGGATGACATCTCACATGAGTCATGTATCTACTCTTAAGATACAGAATCTATAATTACTTTATTTCTGGTATATTTGTCCCACAGAGTAAATTTTAGTCCTACCTCCACTAGAAATTAATCCCACTCTACACTGAATAAGAAGTATTTGAAATGTATAGCAATAATTTGTAACTGTTTTAAAGCAGAATTTCTCAAACTTCAGTCATTTGACCATCAGTTTCATTTCTTTTCTATATTCATGTGCTGCCTGGACTGTTATACACTTAATTTTTTTTCTTTAAATTAAATTAGTGTTTTCTTTATTCTAATCCTAACCAAAAATATCAGTTACACTTTAAAGTGCACATCAAAGTAAATATAAAACTATAAAATAAAATTTGTTTTAAAAATAATACCTAAACTTAGCATGTGCACCTTTACTGGTACACACACCATACTTTTAAAACACTGCTTTTATTTCAAACATACTTTGAATTAACATGATACAAAGTTTAGCTACAGAATTTTGAGGACAGACCCTGTTATGCTTTCTTTTATTTGGGGGGGTCAAGCACTTCCCTCCAGTAAATAAATATGCTACATTTTTAGTTAATGGGTAGAAAGTTCACAAATCATAGTAACAAAAACCCATTTAATTTCAATCCTTAACACCAAATGATCTTTTCAAAATGATGCCAATAAACTCAATAAATAAAGCATAGTGATTTAACTTCAAAAACAATTTTTTTCTATTTTGCTGAAGTAAAATATGAAGTGCTGGTAATGGTCTAAGTTTAGATCAACTCAAACTTTGTGATTAAAATAATAAGACTTTCTGTTCTTTTACATTAATTTGAAAAATGTGTTTTTCTGTGTCAAAGAAAACAAGCCTACTGATTCAACATTAACTTTAGTACTTTAAGTCCATTTTGCTTTCTGTTCCATCGAATAAATAGATGTATTTAAACTGAAATTTAAGATTAAAAAAAATACAAATTATAAAGAGTCTACTTTAACATTTAGCTTTGCACTTACATACAGAAGTCTTAGTTGTACCAGAGTGTTTCTATTTTAATTGTATATAAGTGGTAAACATTTTTCTCCATGAATTGAGGCACTATGATCTGGACAATACTTACTTCAAATGTTCTTGCACAATAAACTACCAAGACAAAAAGAATTTCTAGTAAAAATAAAGATGGGCAGTTCTTTGATACAAGCACCTGAATAAAATATGTTTTAAATTTTATAACAAATTAAATTCCTAGTGTAAAAATATTTATAATTATATTACTGCATTCATTATTATTTTGTTGTTTTATGCTCTAGGATATTATTTTTTATTGCATAGGTACAGCTTTGGACCTTAGGAAAGTTCATGCTTTTAAATGATTTATTTAAACCACTTTTAATGGAGGGCAGAGGATAATGGAGTTAACTTTTCACATTATATGAAAATCTCTACTAAAAGTTCTTAGATATTTTTATATATAAACTGTGAAAATTACATTAGCCTTTCTGTATTTCCCCCTTTTTTCATTCTAAAGCAAATACAAGTTCTTGAAAATTAAATTTAATAAAATGTAACAGTAAAATTATCTTTACAGTGACAGGAATTTATGTCACTAATGTTTCCTTTATCATTTGCCCAAGTTCATTTAACAACCATCAACAAGTTTTATTGAGGGCTTTTGTGTTTACATGTGCTATTCTATGCACAAAGAATACAGCAATGTAAAAAAAGTTTTCGAAGACTTTCGAAGACTCAGGGATTATAGATAATAGTATGTATTAAATTCCAAATGACAGAATGTCCAGTCCCATGAATTTCTCTATCACAATTTGTAAGATCATCAATGTCTAAAACAAAAAAAAATCCTTTCATTTGATGTGACATTGTATTAGAAAATCTTAAATAATCTTTGTTACCCTGATAGTCTGCCTTGCTGTGAAATTAAACCTTTAAGTTAATATTCGGGGAAGGGGGTGAGTGGTACTGAACCAAGGTTGTACATCAGAATCACATAAGGAGCTGTATACACATGTACCTGACTGAGCCTTACTCCCTGGAAAATGTCTGAGCCTCTCTCCCAGAGTTCTAACTGCACCTGGCTCCTAGATATTCTTATCCAGTATCTTTGACAGGGATTAGAGAGCTATATTTTGAAAAGCCCCAGAAATTGCTCCTGTGTTTGTACCCTGTAGAGAACCACTACCTTTAAAATTACTATGTGTCTTCCATCACAAACCCACCCCCCAACACACATAAAAATACACACAGTCAACTTAATGTGATCTTGATATCCAATACATATATAAGATATATAAAAGGAATTCGTTTGTCTAACTCATGGATTTCTAGTCATGTTAGCATTGGAATTCCCAGTTCATATAAAACAGAGCTTAATGAATTGAAATTATGTGGTAGTTGCAAAACTGATTCTTTGTCTCAATTTCTGGATTTGCCATTTACCTTCTCTGTGACTTCAGATAAGTTGATATATTTTTCAGTTCCATCAGCGATAAAATATATCCCCTTCAAACTCTATTTCCCTATTCTATAAATCTTTCTATTGATTCAGTAGATAATCACAGATTTTAAGATGCAGTTTTTATTTCCATGCTAAGCCCTTTTTAAATTCAGGTATTTACTAATTTTTCAATTCATGATTTTCTAATAACTTAATATAGTGAGGCAGTGTGTTTGCAATTTCCTTCTTCTATATAGCTTTTCCATATAACAATTATAAGAAAAGCTAAGATTACTTTGGTAATGTCTTTACATTGGAAAAAAAATGTCAGTTTCTGGTTGTAGAGAGGAATGCTAAAGAGCATACTCCTGGCACCTGTAGATTTTAATGCCTGTATTTTTTTTTCTTTTCAGAGATAATGGGCTTTTCTGAAGGATTTTGTATTTGAATGACATTTTTAAGGTCTTTCTAATGCATTTTTTCCTACTAGTGTTCTGAGAGCAGTATTATAGATCCCTGCTGGGCAATAGGCAAAATGGATACTTCTATTCCTCATCTGATGTAGGGTGTAGATTATAATTAGGCATGTTGGAAATCTTCCTGGATGCTTCTGAGCTTGCTGAGAGGTGGGTTTTCAATCATTTACAACTCTCTGAAATTTCTTTTCCAGCCCACACCTCAAATAAAAATTATCAAAGAAGTCTAGTCATAAGTTCAACATGTAATTTTAAAAAACATTTTTGAGAAAATTTTGGGAAATAGTTAAAAAATAAAAATTCCATTGTTCTTTTAAAAAAACATCATTTATTAATGAACAATTATTTTAAAATGTATATAAGTATATCCACTTGAAAGAAACTATCATCTTGTTTGTAGGATGATATGATATTAGTTCACAATTTTACCATAATTGTTCTGGGAAAAAGAACATTATTTACATACTGAAAGTGATTTTTCTTTGGCTTTGTAGCAGAAAATATATTATTTTTTCTTGTAAATGCCATATTCTGTTACAGACTTCATGGGGTATTTTATCTTATGAAGAAATTTACCACTGAGGAAAATATAAAATAATGTAGCTACAAAAAAAATGTAGAGTTCAGTGAATATTAATCGACTTAACAAAAATAACAAATTTTCTGGTAAATGTAATTTTGATTTATTTATGTGAAATTTTAGTGGAAAACAGTAACTAAATTCAAAAAACAAAATGAAATAAATTTGAACGAATTGCTGTACAAGTAGACACAGTATATATCTGAAAATATTTCAATAAACATTCTAATAAACAACTTGCAAAAAAATAATACATTTGATGAATTCCATTGTCAAGTTTAAGCATGAAGCAAAAACAAGTGCATAAAAAAAATTAGTTACACAATAATTAATTTGTAAAATTGAATACATTTTCATGAAAAGTACTTTAACACAGTTATTATAATGCCCTTATTGCTCTTGACTCGTGGATTAACAGATAATAAATTTAAATAAAATATATTAAACAAAGATCTTCAGTAATAACTCTGTTCAGCCATCTGTTGAGTAGTTGTGTTTACTGAGGGGAAAAGACCTTCTTAGTGTGGCTCTTCCTTGGCTACTAGGTATTGTCATGATCTATATCTTGGAGCAGCATCATCGCTGTTGTTTTGTAATCCACAAAATTTCTTATTGAACTCTCTAAGTTCTTCATTCTTGGAAGCCAGATTATTTTGGATGCATATTTAATAATGTATCTACTTATAAGAAAAACATTTATACTCTATCAAATATATAAAAATGATGTAATTTTAATATCTGTGGATCCTACCATCTTTTTCCCTTTCCCAAATCACCCACCTTGTTCACTTCTTTTATTCCCCAGCTTAAATTTCATTATCTATTATAATCACTATCACATATACACTCCTGGATCTTTTTTTGCTTTGTGAACTGTTCCTAGCAAAATGCCAGTCATGGTTTAATTAACCTCAATTCCTATTCCACACATGTTGCAAGACAGCTGAAGTTAGCTGGAGGAAAACTACAATCATTCTGAATGATCTCCCTTTAAAATTGTGACCCATAGCTTAATGCATGCTCTTTGTGTTTTGCAGTACTCATGCCACATTTTCCTGGCTCATTTTCTTCACCAGTTTTAGATAACTACCCCATACATTTCCTCCATCCTCAAGTTCATAAACCTCCTCTGTTCTAAAAAAGCTCAGCTGGTGAACTGGTTCCTCTTTACTAAGAAAATAAAAACAATCAAAAGAAAACTGTAACAAATTCCTATTACTACATCTACATCAAACATAGCTGAACCTATATACTACCATGAAGGTAATATTCAAGTTTTTATGTGGATGCTAGTTCCAATCCTAACATATTATAGACATTAATCCAATAATTTATCTCTCTACTTCCAACATTTTTTTACTCTCCACCTTATTTATTATTCCCATCAACATTCAAATTTTTTTTTCTTTTACATATATTATAGCATATAAAATATAATTAACATAATATGTAACTTATACATAACATACATTTATGTATATATTATATATAAAATGAGTACGTACATACCTACATATCCTTTTTTCCTCTATTTCTTTTTTTTTAAATTTTTTTTTAATGATATTCTTGTCTGCTTACATTCTTTTTATTTATGCATATATGTATGTATGTATGGCTGTGTTGGGTCTTCGTTTCTGAGCGAGGGCTTTCTCTAGTTGTGGCAAGCGGGGGCCACTCTTCATCGCGGTGCGCAGGCCTCTCACTATCGCGGCCTCTCGTTGCTGAGCACAGGCTCCAGACGCGCAGGCTCAGTAATTGTGGCTCACGGGCCGAGTTGCTCCGCGGCATGTGGGATCTTCCCAGACCAGGGCTCGAACCCGCGTCCCCTGCATTGGCAGGCAGATTCTCAACCACTGATCCACCAGGGAAGCCCTATTTCTTTTTTTTTAAATTTGTTTATTTTAGTTTATTTATTTTATTTTTGGCTGCATTGGGTCTTCGTTGCTGCACGTGGGCTTTTCTCTGGTTGTGGTGAGGGGGGCTACTTTTCTTGGCCACGCGCAGGCTTCTCATTGCGGTGGCCTCTCGTTGTGGAGCATGGGCTCTAGGTGTGCAGGCTGCAGTAGTTGTGGCACACAGGCTCAGTAGTTGTGGCTCATGGGCTCTAGAGCACAGGCTCAGTAGTTGCGGCACGCGGGCTTAGTTGCTCCACAGCATGTGTGATCTTCCCGGACCAGGGCTCGAACCCGTGTCCCCTGCATTGGCAGGTGGCTTCTTAACCACTGAGCCACCAGGGAAGCCCCTTTTCCTGTATTTCTAATTTTATTTTTTCTTCCAGTTTTATTGAGATATAATTGCCATACAGCACTGTATAAGTTTAAGGTATACAGCATAATTAGTTGACCTATATACATCATGAAGTGATTATCGCAATAAGTTTAGTGAACACCCAACATCTCATATAGATACAAAATTAAAGAAATAGAAAAAAATATTTTCCTTGTGATGAGAACTCACAGGATTTGCTCTCTTAATGTTCATATATAACATACAGCAGTGTTAATTATATTTATCATGTTGTATCTTACATCCTTAGTACTTACCTTATAACTGGACATTTGTGCCTTTTGACTGCCTTCATCCACCCCTGCCTCTGGTAACCACAAATCTAAATATGAACTCTTTTTCTATGAATTTGTTTGTTTTTGAAATATAATTGACCTTCAATACTATGTTAGGTTCTGTTACACAATATAGTGACTCAGCAGTTCTATACATTTCACAATTATCTCCACAATAAGTCTAGTTATGGTCTGTACCCATATTTAGATATTACATGGTTATACAGCCACCCCTGGATCTGACCCCACCCACCAGCATGCCAACACCAACTTTAGGACACCCTGGGCCCTGCAGCCAGCCATGGTAGGAGCCAACCCAGTGCACCAGGGGACTGAAACCAGTGCTGGGGCCCCCAGGATCCTGTAGCCAGAGATCCCAGGACATGGCTCCACCCACTCCTGGGTCAGCAGTAGCCCCAGGACACCCTGGGCCCTGGCCCCACACATCAGCAAGTTGACATAGAGATCCATGACCCTGGCTTGACAACCACTCACCCTAGAACCCAGGTCTGCCAATCAGTAGGTCAGAACTACCCTCAGGAACCACTGGGTCTCTGCAGCCAGCCACCTTGTGACCCATCCTGCCCCAGAGGCCAGCATTCTCGGCACAAGGCAGAGCCTGGCAACCAACCAGACCCAAGCCAGACACACCTACCAGACCATTCACAGTAGTCATCCCACCATAAGAGAAGGACCCAGGCATCTCACATGGGGGCACCCCTAGAGCATATAGGTCTGGTGAATAGAGGGAAGTGTGCTGCTGGGACACATAATACGTCTCCTGCAAAAGGCCACTTCTCCAAGGTCAGGAAATGTAACCAACCTACCAAATACATAGAAATAAAAATAGAAAATTAGACAAAATGAAGTGACAGTAATATGTTCCAAACAGAGGAACAAGATAACACCCCAGAAGAAAAATTAAATGAAATGGAGATAGGCAATCTACCCTATAAAGAGTTCAAATTAATGATTATAAAGGTGTTCAAAGAACTTGGGGGAAGATTGGATGAACAGAATGAGAAGTTAGAAGTTTTTAACAAAGAGTTAAAAAATATAAAGAAGAACCAAACAGTGATGAAGAATATGATAATTGAAATGAAAAGTACAATAGAGGAATCAACAGTAGATAAGATGATACAGAGGAACAGAACAGCGAGCTGGAAGACAGAATAGTGGAAATCACTGAAGCAGAACAGAACAAAGAATAAAGAATAAAAAGAAATGAGGACAGTTTAAGAGACCTCTAGGATAGCATCAGGTGTACTAACATTTGCATTGTAGGGGTTCCAGAGAAGAGAGAGGGAAATGGGCATAGGGTATATTTGAAGATATAATAGCTGAAAATTTCCTTATCTTAGGAAAGGAAACAAACATCCAGGTCCAGGAAGCACAAAGAGTCTCAAACAGGATAAACCCAAAAAGGATCACATCAAGACACATTGCAATAAAAGTGGCACAAATTAAAGATGAAGAGAGAATATTAAAAGCAGCACGGGAAAAGTAACAAGTTACATGCAAGGGAACTCATGTAGTCTATCAGCTGACATGAGTTTCAGCAGAAATTTGATAGCCCATAAAAGAGTGACATAATATTTAAAGTGATGAAAAGGAAACACCTACCACCAGGAATGCTCTACCTAGCAAGGCTTTCTTTCAGATTTGATGGAGAGATCAAAAGTTTTTCAGACAAGCCAAAGCTAAAAAGGTTCAGCACCATCAAACCAGTTTTAAAATAAATGTTAAAGGGACTTCTCTAAGCAAAAAAGAAAAGTCCACAACTAGAAGTATGATAATTCTAAAAGGAAAAAAAATCTCATTGGTAAAGACATATATACAGTAAAGTAAGTAAACCAACCACGTATAAATCTACTAAGAAGGTTAAAAGACAAAAGTAATAAAACCATCTAAATCCACAATAAGTAGTTAAGGGATACACAAAACAAAAAGATGTAAAATATGATGTTAAAAACAGTAAGCATGTGGGGTGGGGTGTAAAAGTGCAAGGTTGTTAAAATGCATTTGAACTTAAGAGATCATCAACTTAAAATAATGTATATTTATATATTGCTATATATAAAACTCATGGTAACCACAAACCAAAAATTCTATAATAGATACACAAAAAGCAACAGGAATCCAAACATAATACTGAAAATAGTTATCAAATCCCAGGAGAAAAGAATAAAGAAGAAGAAAGGAATAAAAAATAAGTATAAAAATAACCCCAAAACAATTAACAAGATGGCAATAAGTATGTATGTATCAATGATTATTTTAAATGTAAATGCAGTAATGCTCTAATCAAAAGACACAGAGTGGCTGAATGGTTACAAAAATAAGACCCATATATATGCTGCCTACAAGAGACTCACGTCAGATCTAAAGACACATGCAATACACACTTTCAATAAGGAAACGCTGGCCTAAAACATCACATTAGAATATATACAACCCATTCAAAAGCAGCAGAATATACTTTTTTTTAAGGGCATAAGGAACATTCTCTAGGATAGATCACATACTAGGTCACAAAAAAATGTCTCAGTAAATTAAAGAAAATTAAAATCATATCAAGCATCTTTTCCAACCACAATCCACAACTAGAAATCAGTTACAAAAAAAATTGCAAAAAACACAAACGTGGAGGTTAAACAATACACTGTTAAACAACTAATGGATCACTGAAGAAATCAAAGAAGAAATCAAAAGATACCTGGAGAAAAATGAAAACAAAAACATAACAATCCAAAATCCATGGGATGGAGCAAAAGTAGTGTAAGAGGGAAGTTTATAGCAATAGAAGCCTACCTCAGGAAACAAGAAAAGTCTCAAATAAACAACCTAACCTTACTTGTAATGAAAGTAGAAAAATAAGAACAAACACAACCAAAGTTAGCAGAAGAAAAGAAGTCCAAAAATCAGAATAGAAATAAATAAATAGAGAATTAAAAAAAATGAAAAGATCAATGAAGTTAAGAGCTGGTTTTTTGAAAAGATAAATAAAGTTGATAAACCTTTAGTCAGACTCATCAAGAAAAACAGAGCATGAGCCCAAATAAAATTGGAAATGAAAAAGAATTTACAACCAATACCATCAAAATAAAAGGGACCATAATAAACTATAAAGAACAATTATATATGCCAATAAAATATACAACATGAATTGGACAAGTTCATATAAATGTACAATCTTCCAAGACTGAACCAAGAAGAAATAGAAAATATGAACAGACCAGTTATCAGCAATGAGCTTGAGTGAGTAATAAAATAGCTCCCAACAAACAGAAGTCCAGGACCAGATGGTTTTACAGGTGAATTCTACTAAACATTTAGAGAAGAGGTAACTTTTATCCTTCTCAAACTATTCCAAAAATTTGCAGAGAAAAGATTGCTTTTGAACTCATTCTGCAAGGGCGGAATCAGCCTGATACAAACACCAGACAAAGATATCACAAAAAAGAAAATTACAGACCAATATCACTGATGAACATAAATGCAAAAATACTCGACAAGCTATTAGCAAACTGAATTTAACAATACATTAAAAGGATCATACACCATGATCAAGTGGGATTTATCCCAGGGATGCAAGGATGGTTCCATATCTGCAAATCAGTGTGATACACCACATTCACAAACTGGAAAATAAAAATCATATTCTCTCAATAGATTTGGAAAAGGTTTTTAAAAAAACTCAACATCGATTTTTGATAAAAACTCTTAATATAGTGGGTTTCATGGGAACATACCTCAACATAATAAAGGCCATATATGGCAAGCCCACAGCTAGTAGAAAAGCTGAAAGCATTTTCTCTAAGATTAGAAACAAAAAAAGGATGCTTCGTCTCATCACTTTTATTCAACATAGTATTGGAAGTCCTAGACACAGTAATCAGACAAGAAGAAATAAGATCAACCCTAATTGGAAAGGAAGAAGTTAAGCTGTCACTGTTTGCAGATGACATGATACAATGCATAGAAAATCCTAAAGATGCCTCTTAAAAACTACCAGAACTCATCAATGAATTCAGTAAAATTACAGGACACATGATTAAATACAGAAATCTGTTGCATTTCTGTACACTAATGATGAACTATCAGAAAGTGAAATTAAGAAAACAATCTCATTCACCATTGCATCAAAAATAATAAAATACATAGGAATAATGTAACTAAGGAGATAAAAGATCTGTACTCAGAAAACTATAAAACACTGATGAAATAAATTGAAGATGATGCAAACGGATGGAAAGATATACTGGGTTCATGGATTGGAAGAATTAATATTGTTAAAATGACCATACTATCCAAGGCAATTTACAGATTCAATTCTATTCCTATCAAAATATCAATGGCATTTTTCACAGAACTAGAACAAATAATTCTAAAATTTGTATGGAAACACAAAAGCCAAAATGATCTTGAGAAAGAATAACAACACTGGAGTTTTAATGCTCCCTGATTTCAATCCTACAAAGCTTCAGTAATCAAAACCATATGGTATTAGCATAAAAACAGATACATAGATCAATGGAACAGAATAGAGAGCCTAAAAAGGAACACACACTTATATGATCAATTAATCAATGACACAGTAGGCAAGAATATACAATACAGAAAAGATAGCCTAAATGGTGTTGGGAAAACTGAACAGCTACATCCAAAAGAATCAAACTGGACTACTCTCTCACACCATGCACAAAAATAAATTTAAAATGGATTAAAGACTAAATGTAAGACCTGAAGTCATAAAACTTCTAGAAGAAAATGTAGGCAGTAAACTCTTTGACATCGATCTTGGTAATATTTCTTTGGATATGTCTCTTCAGGCAAGGGAAACAAAAGCAAACCTAAACAAATGGGACTATATCAAACTCAAAAACTTTTGCACAGAGATGGAAACTATCAAAAACCAAAAAGGTCACCTACTTAATGGGAGAAGATATTTGCAAACCATATATCCTTTAAGAAGTTAATATCTAATACAAATAACTCATACATCTCAACATCAAAAACAACCAAACAACCCAATTTAAAAAATGGACAGAGTACCAGAATAGACATTTTTCCAAAGAAGACATACAGATTGCCAACAGGCACATGAAAACATGCTCAGCATCACTAATCATCAGGGAAATGCAAGTCAAAACCACAATGAGATATCACCTCACACCCATTGGAATGGCTATTATCAAAAAGGCAGCAAATACCAAGTGTTGGAGAAGATGTGTAGAAAAGGGAGCACTTGTGCCCTGTTGGTGGGAATGTAAATTGGTGCAGCCACTATGAAAAGCAGTATGGAGAGTCCTCAAAGAACTAAAAATAGAACTACTATATGATACAGCAATTCCACTCCTGGGTATTTTTCCATAGAAAATGTAAACACTAATTTGAAAAGATATATGCATCCCTATGTTCATTACACCTTTATTTACAAGAGCCAAGATATGGAAGCAACCTAAGTGCCCATCAATATATAAATGGATAAAGGAGACATGACATATCAATATTTCTTAGTCATAAAAAAAGAATGAACTCTTGCCAACATGGATGGCCCTAGAGGGAATTATGCTAAGAGAAATAATTCAGACAGAGAAAGACAAAAATCCTATTTCACTTGTATGTGGAATCTAAAAATCAAAACAAATGAACAAACATAACAAAGCAGAGACAGACTTATAGATGCAGAGAACAAACAAGTGGTTGCCAGAGGGGAATTGGGTGGGGGGAGGAAATAAATAGGTGAGGGAGATTAAGAGGTACAAGCTTCCAGTCCAAAATAAATGAGTCATGGATATGAAATGCACAGTGTAGTTAATTATAGTTATACCCACATATCCTTCATATATGAGTATATATTTTTGTCTGTGCAAATATTAGAAAGATAGATAGCTACTACATTTGGCTTCCAAATCCTATCTGATTTCTATCCTCTATTCATAGCAAAGTCCCCTGAAAATGTTGTTTAATCTTGTTCTCTCTAAATTCTTCCTAGAATTATCTCTTGCATATACTCCAGTCATGCTTTGACCACATGACTCCACTGAAACTCTTTGGAAAGCTTTTTACTAATAACATTCACTTTTCTAAATTTTATCCCAAATTAGCAGTCCTGATTTTACTTTTCTGCCTAAGAGAAGCATTGATCCAATTAAATGATCTTTTCTGCTTGTTGCATGGTCTTTGGCTTATGGTATACTTTCCTGTTTTTTCTCTTATCAGTCTTTGTCTTCTAATTGACCTCTAAATTATCAAGGGCCCTAGTTTGGGGTCTATTCTTGGATTCCTTTCTCTAACTATGTTTATTCCCTTGACTTATTCATCTAGTCTCATGGCTTTAATTACCAGCTGGATTCAGTAAACTCCAAATTTTCAACATGAACCTCTCCACTAAATCCTAGTTGTCTGTATCCAGTGGTCTACCAGGTAGCTCCATTTGGATATTAAATAAGTATCTTAAACTGAAAATATCCAGTCCACTCTATACATTATCTCTACTTCTGCTTCTCCCTCAGTTATCCAAATTTCATTAAATGGTGATTCCTTCCCTCCAGTAATATAGTCTAAAATTCTTTGTGTAATCTTTGACTTATTGATTGTTATACACATATTCAAGTTTTTTAAATCCTGTTAGCCTTATTTTAAATATATTAAAAATTTGATCATTTCTCAAAACGCAGCTGTTACTGCTCTAGTCCAAGCCAGCATAGTGACTTGCCTAGACTATTGCAATAACTTTTAAGAGGTTTTAATGCATTCACCTTTGCCCCCTGTTATTCTCATTAAAAGAGCTAAATTGATCCATTTGAAATAAGCCAGATAATATCACTCTTTTGTTCAGAAGCCTCCAATAGCTTCTCATATCATTTGGAAATCCCTTTTATTACCTACACTGCTCTACATGATAGGCCATTCTTCAAATCTCTATTGCCTTCATTTTTTCCTCAAATCCTACTATTAAGATCAATTAATCTCAACCAAATAAGATTTCACATTTCCTCCATCAATCCTTGGTGCTGGAAGATTTTCAATAGTGTGTGTACTTTATCCATCTACAACTTTGAATGTACACTGTGAGTCATAAGTGTAGTGAAAACTATCACAAATCTTTGATGTACTAATCGCAGTTTCCAGCACTTTTGAGTTTGCTGAGGGAGTCCTTGATTGCCAACCTGAAGTCAATATAGTAAGACTATTGTTTTTTAACTATGTGTGTGTTTAGGTTAATTGTTGAATTCTTTAGGTAAACTAAGTATAAATTGCAGACCGCTATTCTTTTAATTACAAAATCTGAAACCAGATAAGAACTTAAACTGTGTACAGAACACTAGAGTTGACTTACTATATGGATATTTGCATTCAGTTTTGAAGTACACTGCATCTGTCTGAGTCATAGGAGGTGTGAAGCTACTGGGACAAAAATTAAAAAGAAAAAACATAATGCTAAAGTAATAGTAGCACACTCAGTGATAAACAATTTGAATAAATATATATAATCCTCTGATTGCTTAGTGAATTAATAATTTGCTTATTCATAAATTAAATATCCTCTGAGACCAAATGATAGAAATGGTGATAATTAAGGAGTTTCCATAGACAAATTTTATAGAAGCAGGAAGTTAGCAAGCAATAGAACTGCACACATTTCCTGTGTGTACCATAGCGAGATGTTGGATCTCCTCTTCCTATATTACAGAAAACATGCCTGGCTGGCTGTTTTGATCCGCATCTTGAGATAGCACATCGTGCTATGAAGTATACTATTCTAACACCTTCTCATATAATTTACAACAATCTGCCCTGTAGTATAATTATTTACTACACATTCCATACCTGCATGTCCCAGCACACAATTAGAAACTTGTTGAGGGCTGTTTCTTATGATTTTTGATTGTTGTAGCAAAGGTAATATAACTTCCCAGACCATCTCTGCTTCTTGGCTCTCTACAGCAAGCCCCCCTTTAATGATAATGTCTGTAAATTTTTATCATCTGATGATTGATATATATCATGTAAAGATTCATCACAGAACTGTCTGAGACATAATTTTCTTTTATTATAAAATAATATAATATAGAAATATAGGCTTTACCTTCTCTTTTAATGTTTTGACAAAGTCCACACTGTATCTTTTCCTTTCTATGGTTTAGAGTTGTAGCACTGATTCATTGATTCCACACTTTGAAACTGTCTTAATACACCATTTGGCTTTTGGTAAAAAATAAATAAATTTTGTTAACATTTCCACCTTTCTTTCTCTTATGCATTATTTTATTACCTTGATAACTTAGATCCTTTCTGGAGAGTACCTTCTCTTTTAATTGAAGACTTCTAAACTATAGAAAGTTTAGTTTGTATATGCAGTATTTGTTTTAATTTGTCTTTTCTTTATGAATAGATACTTTACCACAAAACAAACAAAATCCAAAACGAAAACCAAACTAAAGCAGCTCACTGGAGTTCGTGTATGTTATACACGGTTTTAATTTTTAGCCATCTTTTAGAGGTAGCTTGTTTCTTTGTCTATGTAGCAAAATGATTTGATTAAACTGTGTTTTTTATGTATGGTTAGTTTTTGGTGTTTATGTGCATGTATAATATAAAATGTTTCCAATAAATAAAGTGCTTTTTATTTAAAATAATTAGGTTAATTGCATAATTGTCAGACAGTAAGACAACCTGAGAAGAGTTCAAAACGAAGAGATAAGAAATATTTTTTATCTTCTTGAGCCTCCCACCTAAAATGAGGCACTGAAGTAAAGTATATGAGTCACTCAGCATAGCTGTGTGTTAAAAAAGGAGCATATATTTGCTATAACACTGCCAGTACATATGACAGTAATTATACACATTATTTTCATAACATTTCTTATATATCCTATGTTGTATATACTTTAATGTGTATTTGAAATGATGTGATTTTTTAAAAGAAGGAAAAATATACACATACATTGCCAGGTACTATTCTACTTTGTGGTATTAGTCTGATAAAAGTGATGCTGTTAATAGCGATGTGTTGTATACCATAAGAATTCTCATATATGTGACAAAAGTTGATCACTAGATGGTAAATGCATTGCATTTTCTGATGTTAAGTGTGGGACTAGTGACAATTTAAAATACTTGTTAGAGCGTATATTTCCAGGCATATTAGATAAAGAAGGGCTTGATTTATACTCTGACTTTAAACAATGACAACAGACAAAATTTATGTCATGATGGATAGCATATTGATCCATGAGAGGAGAGAAACAAATGATGTGACCCCTACGATTGGTCGAGCGTACCGTGTAGAGAGTTTCCAGGCTGTAGCACAGGGATGAAGAGTCTGACTCTTTTATTTGAGGAGTCAGTGTTCTGAGTTTGAATGACTTAGGGTGCTAGAAATCACAGGATGGGGTACCAGAGAGGAGAGAGCTCTGTGGAGAAGAAATTCACACAGAGAGCGCTCCAGAGATCTTCAACACTTTCCCCAAGAGTCTTCAGCTGAGTATTGATAAGTGTATGTGTGTGTGAGGAAACTATCCAAGGCCACAGAAAGAACCACTGGAATACTGAAGTATGTTGCTTCAGTAGTGTAGTCGAATTAGTCCTAAACTAAAGATTGCTCCCAGCTCGCCTAACAAAGTTTAAAAGCCTCAAAAGAATAAAACTGTTTTCAAGTAACTTAACAATATCTCAGAAAAGAGACCATATACGTATATATATATACATATATATATATGTATGTGTATATATATATATATATATATATATACATATATATATATATATATCAAAGTATATAATTCTCAATGGTTTGGCATCCAATAAAAAATTATGAGGTATACAAGGTCCATGAAAATATAACCCATAATAGGGAAAAAACCAAATCAATCAATAGAAACAGACCCATTGACACAAACAACAGTATTAGTAGATAGGAACATCTTTTTTTTTTTTTTTTTTTACATATACTGCATATGTACTACAAGATAAAAGGAAGGCATGAGCATAATACAGAGAAACATGACAAAGTAAAAGACTAAATCAAAATTCTACAGATCAAAAAAATGTCAAGTAAAAAAGACATTGGATTGGATTAACAGAAGATTAGATGCTGCAGAAGAAAAGTCTAGTAAAATCAAAGACAGAAAAATACAATTTATCCAAATGAAACATAGACAGGAAGAAAACGTACATATACTTAGAGCAGTCCTGTGTCTTTTTCATGCTTTGAGTGAGTGGTGGCCAAAGAAGGCTCAGAACAGGGCCCTTATTTGTGTCACTAGATAGAGCAAAGAAAGAATGTTCCCAAAATATTTTGTATTTCTTCACACTGTAATTTTTCCCTTACAGAACATGTTGTAGGAATTTGTATAAAGATATACTATAGGAAAAGGATAATAACTATTGTTAACATTGAATATATACTATGTGTCAGGCAATTTTTAAACATTTCATTTAACATTATTGTACTAATTGCTGTTGCATATTGTGCTTTTTGCTTTGCAAAAATCTTTCATTTGTCTCTAATTTGGACAAGATTGCCATACCGCTGAGACACTGGTTACTAACTACATCACTGATTATAATAACATTTATCATGTATCTAGCACTGAGGCTACACAATCTTAAGTAATTCTAACCAGACCTAGGGAAAAGCAACAAAACTTATGTACTGTCTATTAGCCAACTTGCACCGTGATAACTGCAAAATAATGACAGCAAAACCTCAGGGCTTTCAATACAAAAATCTATGGGTTTATAAGTAGGCTGCAGCAGCATGCTCTAGACTTTAATTTGGGTTCCGCTCTGCTCTATATGTTCTAACAATTGAGAAAATCAGCTAAAGGAACACATCCCGTCTTGGTTATGCTGTTTTAAAATTCCCATGATAAAATGTGTGATGTATATTTAAAACAAAGACTGGAGAATGGTATCATGAAACCCCACGTTCTATCACAGCCTCAGTCATTATCAACTTATGCCATTCCAATTCTAATATTTTTAGTATTGCACTTCATCTGTTTTCCAATTGGTTATGTTTATGTTATAAAGAAAAAGCATTTTAAAATCTGAATTAAAAAAAAAAAATTGAACCAAACCTATGGCTTATTCAAAGCTTTGAAACAATGGAGTCTATATTTTAGTCATTATGTTACTTCCAGAGCAGTATGGTGTAATAATGTGATATCAGTATTCACAAGGTAAGTTCAATTATGTGCATACATCATCACAATACACCTGACCATCTTATGATAAATGTTGAATAGGAAGAATTTCAATGTATAATGTGCCTCATTCTTTCAGACCTCCTTTCTATCTTCTCATTGCTGTGTGCCATGAAACTAAATTTTAGCTCAAGATAGGATGTAACTTTTAGATTTAAGTTTCTTCTTGGCTTCTTTATCCCTTATTGATTTTTTGATAAGGAGTTTTCTTTCTTTGCTTATTTTCCATTATGAAGGATATACAGAAAAATTGGAAATTCAAAAACAATAGTGATCATCCTCTTTTTCATGGTTTCTTAACCTTGGGGAAAGCAATGACATTTTAAATGGATCGAAAGCCTACTGGCTTTCTACACTAGCCCCATACTTATGGCTTGAATTCCTATGTGCTGAATTTTCTGAACAACACTGATATCAAATATTTTGTTATATCTTCATATTTGATTAAAATTGCACATACACTCAAGAAACAACAAAAAAAATAAGTATCTTGTCATTCAGAGTCAACAACGGTGTTGCCAAAATTAAAATGATCAGCCACACTACAAGCACATTCCTCTCCTAATTTATTTGCTTAGAACTCCAATCACAATGAATGACCATAAGTAATAGTGATATAGACATGGGGTCAGGATACTTAATACAGCTTTAACTAATATATATATTTTGGAAATGATACATACTCATTAGAATCCACAAATTTAAAACCATTGAATAGTGACACAGAGCCTATGTCTGTATAAAGCCTACAAGACAATGCTTTTGACACCAAAGTCATGGCATTTGAGCAGGGAAGGTCCTTCTGATGAAGGGCAGGGTCAAGCATACAGCCAAACCATCCACAAACGTAGTGGCAATTACAGATAAATTCAATATCTAGGGATTTTTTATTAGTATTATGGATGAAATAAAATATAAATCTCATTATTTGGCAATTTAATCATTTATATGTGAAATGTTTTATCATTTATTATTTATTTAGTAATTTTGCTGTCCTATAGTAGCTTTTCATCCTAATTTTAATTTTGTTTTTTACTGAATATCTTACATATTTTCATTGATAAAATATTATAAATATTTTATAATATTATAAATAAATAACTGGCATGTGGTTGAAGGAATCATGAGAAAAGTCTAGCAACAGTAATGCACTGTTAAGTAAGAAGATAGGAGAGGTGCCATTTCCCTTTGAGATAGAATGCCTTTGTACCTCACAATGAAATGGATATTGTGTAAACTCACATATTTATCATTTAGATCTGGATATCAGATGTTTTGTGCCAATTTATTTGCCAACCACTTAACAGGTGCTGAGCTCTTTTCAAATATTCAAATCATTAATCTCCCTCATAATACTATAAAGGCTGTACTTTTAAACCCATTATACAGAGAGAGAAACTGAGGTACAGCTAAATTAAGTAGTTGACTCCAGGTTACAAAGCTTATAGATGGCACAAACAGGATGTAAAGTTTCCCATTTGGTTCTGTAGTCTCTGGTCTTACCTACTATTAAGGTAAAGAAGGCAGCACGCACAGGCACCAATACAAAATATTTAGGTCACATTCTGATAACCAGCATTTTGACAATTATCAGTTGGAATTCACCTTCTCTAATTTTTTTAAGTTAAAATCTCTGAAAAGTTTATTCTGCTTTTGGCCTGATTATCGTAGCATTTCAATTTCAAATAGTAAAGTACTGGGTATATAATATGGAATATAATGTATGCTCGTTATTAAAATATGATTTGTTATGGTCAAATTTGAATATATGCATATATATGTATAATTTTATATACGTACAACAATCTACTAATAATAGATCAGATTTCCCATCCAGGGATCTGTGACAGAAACTTGAACACATCCTTTTCCTCCTTTCTTTCATCGCCAGCTCCCATTTAAACATTCACTGAATGCTGTGGATTCTCCCTCAGTATGTTTCTAGAATCCACTCACTTCTCTCCATCTCATCTACCTCTACCTTTTCCCAGAACACTATCATTGCAGTATGTTTCTTGGTGTTTTCTCTTCCCCCTTTCAAATTTATTCTTTACCCTGAGGCATGAATGATGCTCTCAAATAACAAATGCATTCTCCCTACTCCTCGGCCTGAAACCTTGCCTATCCTTTCCAGTTCTTTATAGAACACTCATATTCTTTCTTTTGGCTTTAATTTTTAATATTTTCTAACATATAATTCACATAGCATGCAATTTACCCATCAAAGGGTAAAATTAAATAAATTGCCTTTTAGTATATTCACAGAGTTGTGCAATCATCAACGCAATAAATTTGGGGACATTTTCATCACCTCAAAAAACAAGTCCCGCTCCACTTGACTGTCACTCCCCAGTCACCTTACCACTACCTGCCAGCCTTAGGCAATCACTTTTGTATCTATAGATTTGTCTGTTCTGGAAATTCTGTATGAATGGAAGCATTCAAAATGTGGACTTTTTTACTAACTTCAATTCACTTAGCATAGTTTTTCAAGGTTCATCTATGTTGTGGCTTGTGTAAGTACCTCATGTTTTTTATTGACAAATAATATAGAAATATATATATTATATAGAAATAGTACATTTTATTTACCCATGCATTAATAGATGGACATTTGTGTTGCTTTCACTTTTTGGATTTATTAATAATGCTCTTATGGACATTTATGTAGTACATGTTTTTGTGTGGACATAGATCTTTAATTCTCTTGGGAGTGTAATGGCTGAATCATACGGTAACTCTGTGTTTAACATTTTGAGTACCTGTCAGACATTTTATCAAAAGCACCTGCACCGTTCTACATTCCTACCACATGTGCACTAGAGTTCCATTTTCTCCAGATCCTATCCAATGCTTGTTATTACCTGTCTTTTTGTTTATAGCCATCCCTGAGGGCATGAAGTAGTATGGAGTTTTGGTATGCATTTTCATGATGACTAATGATGTTGGGCATCCTTTCATGTTTTTGTCAATGTTCCCTCGACTTTTGAGGCTCTTTTTGGCATTCTTGTCTGTCTCTCCAGCCACTTCACCTCTCACCTCTCTCCACCTTATATTGGATATGCCAGCTCTAGGGAGCTTCTTTCAACTCTTTGAACATGTTATTTTCCCCTCTAGTCCAGACCTATGTAGTTCCCATTTCCTTCCTAACTTTCCTCCTGTTTGCTTGGCCAGGGCTGACTTCATGGATATGTGACATGTACAGTTGCACAGAGCCCAACACTCAGAAAGGCCCTGCGTTGGGTTTAAAGTGCTGCTGTGGTTGTCTTAAAATTCATAGTAACTTTTGAACAAAAAACCTCACATTTCAGTTTTCAGTGGGCCCTGCAAATTACGCAGCCAGTCTGGTGCCTTACTTATCCTTCAGGACCCTGTTTAGGCAGAAATATCTGCAAGTAATTGTTCCTTACCTCTGTAGACTGTACTAGGTGTTCTTCCTTAATTTCATCTATGTCAGATGAAATTTATGATTTTCCTCTAAGCCTTTTAACCTTTGAGACTAAAGGCTTTGCCTTTCTTATCCATCTTTCTGTCCTCAGAACCCAGCATAGTGCCGGTCACATAGCTATGGTACAGTGTGTAACTCAGCCACATAGTTATGGCCCAGGTAGTGGGCCATATGGCAAAAGTAATTCAGAATATGAACTCCAGGGCCAGACAGCCTGGGCATCCCACTGTTATCACTTATAAGCTGTGTGGGACCTGGGCAAGTTATCTAATGTTTCTGTGCCTCATTTTCTCATCTTTAAAATGGGGATGATATTAGTCCCAATCTCATAGCACTATTATGAGGATCATAGCAGTATTATGAACTAATAAATGTAAAATATTTAGTGTGTACCTAACTATCACCTATTGTATGTGTCAGCAGTTATTCATTCCTATATTCAATTCCTATTTGTTGAATAAATTACTGACTGTATGTGCAAAGAGAAGAAAAGGGCCCTAGAACCAGTGAAGAAACTACATAAGTTAAGAAATTTTATTGGACGTATTACTCTTTGTTTCATCAATTTACTCTGCTAGGAGGAATGGTAATTGTACAAAAGTTTATTTCATGACATCAAAATAGGAATACACTTAGGAAGGTGGGATCAAGCCCAGAGGAGAAAGACATTAAAACTAAGAGTAAATATAGAAATCTTATAAGAGCAAGACAATATTTCTGCTTAAATTTCTTTGCAGAAATTAGTGAATGTAATGAAACTTTGTCATGATTTTGAGAAGTTAGTTTGGGTAAATTAATGCCAATAACGTTTGGAAAGAGTCTGTTTTCTTTTTTTATGCATTTAGCAGTTATGCCTTGCTGCTACCTCTATGTATTTGAAGCTGTTTAATTTACATTCAGTAGAGATTTAATGGCATTGCAAATAATGAAAACATAATATATAATAAAAAATCGCTTCCCCAAAACTGCATAGCATACAATGAGAAAAAACTAACATATAGTCAAAGGGTACAAATTTGTTGTGTGTCTGCATGTGTCTTGGGTTCTGCATGTGTTCTCTATCATCCTG
Source organism: Balaenoptera ricei (assembly GCF_028023285.1). Classification (NCBI taxonomy): domain Eukaryota; kingdom Metazoa; phylum Chordata; class Mammalia; order Artiodactyla; family Balaenopteridae; genus Balaenoptera; species Balaenoptera ricei. Next base: position 138,742,098 of record NC_082642.1, read on the forward strand.
CCCAATGTCAGGAGATCCCACGTGCTCACAGTCTCTTCTCTGCACCTACTGGGTTCTCTCCGTTCTCTCATAAGCCTTCTGGTGGCATATGCCCAGAATTCTCTCTACAACACTGCCCCTATTTCACCATTTCCAGATCCCAATCCACACTTCGGTTTAACAAGGAACATACCTCTGACTCTAACCCACCCCTCCATTAACACCCCCAAAATGAAACTGTGGTGTTCCTACGTGGTATTTTTGAGTTTATTTGTATTATATCTTAGAATTAATATCTGCCTTCTCGGTTAAACTTAAATTCCAGGAAGAGCAGAAATTATTCTATTTTGCTCAGCTTATATCCCCAGCGCATGGATGCTTATTGTGAAACAATTGCACATATACAGAAAAAATGTTGGGTAACTAAGTGACATGATCCACAATTTTCTCAAAAGGCCAAAGGGTCAATGACTCTAAAAATGTTCAAAGACAAAAGTGTGAGGAAGAAGAAAGAAGGGAATACTGTCCAACTCAGATGTGTTGTGCACTACAATTGGATCCCAAATTTGGCAGTAAATGTCTAGTCAGGTAAAGCCACAAAAATAAACATGACACATTATATAAATTCAAATGCCCAACAATTAAAATGTACAACAAAATATTTATGTTTGAACTAAACTGAAGATGGTAGTTATCACATAGATATTTGATTAAGGGATTATTGAAAGGACAATAAACTCTATTAATAATCATTTTATAAAAATATTGAAATACTATTCAAGCAGTACTTAAGCTGACCTTCCAGAAAAGGCAAAAGATATAATATCAAGTTAAATTTCAGAGAGTGTCCTTCTGTAAAGGATTGGAATAATAATGTACACTCAGACACTTTCTAATCATGTTAATGCAGTGATAGAAACTGAAAATCCTAGATGGAGAACTAATACACCCATTAACCTGTCTCAGTCAAATATCAGATGTCTTAAATGAATCTTCAGTAGGTGGTGAATCAAAGCCAAGATATAAATGAATTTTCTTTCAGATATGTGTAATGCCTTTTTGTAGCACAAAGAGAAAGATGTCCTTTGGAATGTCAGAAATGAGAAGAAATGACTTTGGTCTTCTAGTCAATGCATATTGTGCATTATTACAAAGCCAATGCCAACTCTGAAAATGACTTACAATTTCTCAGTGAATCACATACATTCCAGAAGAAATTCTATTCTTCCGGAATTTCTATTAATTTTAGATATATTATTAAAAACTTTTAAATACAACCATTTTTACTAATAGCATGCTAACTTTACACGCACGGATAGTTGTCCACAAGTCAAAAACCATATCATAATAACAAAAGGACCTGTTGATTTTTAAGGTGGGTAAATTTACTTTTTAATGTGCAAAAGAACAATATTTTCCCTAATGAAAGAAGGAAAATTTGCTTCGCATCATTATTAATGTATCTTGTCACATCCTAATTAAGATATTAAATGTCACGTTTTTAATCCATAGTAAAGTATAGCTGAAGGATTACATTTCCTTTATTCAATGATATGTACATTTCACTATATCTTAATTTGCTTTATAAAAATTTTAGAATGTAATGGTTCTGTCCTAGGTACTAGTCCAGGTGACTTTCACACAAAGTACCATAAAAATGTTCTCGCATTTGTACAACTATAATATCAAACTGCAGGATAAAATCTGAAGTTCCAGTAAGACTAGAAAAAGCAATGTGTCCCAAGAAATGCACAGGGACATTATATATGTATGTATATAAGTCAACCAGCGATTATTTTGAATATAAATTGATACCTGGCCAAGAAATTGAAAGAATGATGGTAGAATACTGCCGTGTAAATATGGAAGAGATAAAGGGGGAAAGATTTGAGAAAGATGTGTGAAGCCTGCTTAGAAAGCACAGGACATTCATGACAATACAAATAATTCACATTAAATGGAATCCAAATTAACAGTATCCAAATTGTAAACTGTGCTTAAACAGAAAGGTAATACCATATGGAAGTCCATAAACATCAGGCTAATGGATTGGGGTTTTATTTGGGAGGTAATACAATGTTATTTGTAATTATAGAGTATGAGGTCCAGGGATGTGAAACTTTCATAAAGTTGTTATGAGAAATAAAAGTTTGCTTTAAAAAAAAATACTTATTCTTAGCTACACAAGAAATAATTTCTGCAGCTGGAATGATTTTTTGCTAAGAGAAACATAGGAAATAACATAATGTTGAAGGCTTTCGCAGAGTCAGGGAGTCTTTTTTGGTCACATTCAGCCTGAATGTGATTGTTCTCTCTGAAATCCAGAGACGCCTGTCAATATCCTTCCGACTTAGCAGCACAGCTAAAACTGTAAATGGAGAGGCAGAGAGCAGATAGGTCTATGGAAACACAGTTGCTGAAAATTGGAAATCATAATGTCGAGCAAGATGATAAACTGAGATTTATCATTATTTAGAATATAAATAGATGAATAAATGTTCAGCAACTGATCCAAGACTGAGGACATGGTATAGCCTGGGGCATGGGAACAAATTAGTATCATTCATGGAAAGACAACTGGGAGAGGGCAGGTGATGCTGGGTAAGACGTGATGTATTCATCTGCACATGCTACTTTGAGATATATATCAAATGGACTTGCCCTGCATGTGATATATCTAGTTATGTAGCTCCAGGGAAAGAAGGATCCTGGGTGGAGAAAGAGTGACTAGAGATCTTCAGTGTCGATGTGGGCAGGGATAAGAGTGCCTAAGTGGATTGTATTGACTGAAAAGACACTAGAGTCCAGGACAGAAGCCCCGAGGAAGAGAGGAGGCTGTAACCAAAACCAAACCCAAGGAAACTACAGCCAGAACTGGGAGAAAAATCAGGATCATGTGGGTGTCTTGAAAGCCAAGGGAAGTCGGCACACAAGAAAGGAAGGATATAGTTCAATAGGGTTTAATGATGAACAGAGTTGCAGTGAGATAAGGACCAAAGAATACCTATTTAGTTATGGAACAGCAGTTAGTTACCTTGTATAACAGTTGGCCATTTTGCTTTTGGGTTTATTCATTCTGATTTTTAACTTCTGTGGATTCTTACATTTTTTTTTCTTTTCTTTCAATTAAGTAAATGGGTTTGGCAGCTGAACATCTTAAAACTTGGCAGAAGAGAATGCCCTTCTGCTTGAAAACTTCACCCTACTATTTCTTTAGCAATACTTGGGAGGTGGGGAACATATTTTTGACATAGAAATCTTGATCTGAGTTGCATAATACATCCCTAATATGCTTTTGTTTATTTCTTGGTTTTTGAAGACCATTTTCCAGATAGTGAATTATGAGTGAGTGATAGGATTGTATAATGATTGCATTCCTATATAAAATTAAAAAGCAAAAAAGTAACCATATTGTGCCCCAATCAACATGTTTGAAAAAGAGCTTTAAGATAGTCTTTTAATATTAATAAAGGAAAATAGTTAAACATCATTTTAATAATGCAAAGTACACACAAGTATTGAAATTTGTTCAAATCTGTCATATAGAAAATTAAACAACCATTATACCGTTTATAATAACATACATATTTCAATTGAATGTATGATATACAATATTTTGTTGAACACTAAAACCTCGAATATTAAAAAGAATTAATTCAATAATGGTACAGCAGATGTTTCCAATGAGTTATAAAGTGCTAAAAGTTCACTGTATTTCTTGATAGTACAGAGTAAAATTCAGTGAATAAACTATCTCTTGTTTTAAATATGTGTGCTATAAAGGTACTTAAGAGATTTAAGAAAATTCTATAATTGTGTTGCACACAATAATTCTTATTTGAAATATAATCTATATGTTATTGGATTATAAGCAATTCCTTGATTTGAGTCATATTTGTGGAGTTAAGTGATTAATAATTTCCATATTGTTTCCAATGACTTCCTAAGAATGCTGTGTTTTTAATAGTGTATCTATGATGCATATGGTACCAATTATGCTTATGAGCAATGCTGTTGTGTTCATTCAAAAATGAAAACTATAAATTCCTCTTAAAGTCTTTAATTGTCATACATCTTGATACATCCTCCTTATGTAGTGAAATAGAAAACTAAAATACAGCAGGAATATCATTTTCACTGGTAGGTTTTAGCCAGAATTGAATAGGCATTATTGTCATTTTGCTATGTTTGTAAAGAACACAATTGAAAGACAGCAAAATCCTTCCTAGAAGAACATACTAGCTTTATAAAAAGCAAAAAGCATAGTAAATAAAAGAGGTTGATAAAACTTATGTTTAAGTTTTTACTACTTACAAGTCAGTGTCCCTATAAGCAAGTGGGCTGGTAAAATGGATAAGCTAAAAACAGTAAAGTATAAATAAACACTACTTTTTTGAAATAAAAAATGAATACAGGTAAGAGTTTATTTTCATTTATTGTGTCCATGATAAATGCAATATGTTTCATCATTTTACACAAAATAAGCATAAAATCTTTCTTTTTCCTGAATCAATGTAAACAGAGCCCAGACGGACGTATCGAAGTCAGAGGGCAGCACAGAAGCTCATCACTGCATATTAAGGATGTGAAGTTGTCAGATTCAGGGAGATATGACTGTGAAGCTGCAAGTAGAATTGGAGGGCACCAAAAAAGCATGTACCTTGATATTGAATGTAAGTTATTCTCATTTTGTATGTTTATTAAAACAACTTTTCTTTTCTGCTTTGAAAAACATGTATTTTCGTAGGAAAATCAAAATACAGTAGTTCATGTTGTAGTATTTAATGCATAACTTTAGAAGGAATGCAGCCAAAGTCAGTTATTAGAGACATCTAGTGGCAGTTATGGGAGATTTCACAGTGCTATATATTTAATGGTCTTAATGCTGCTTATCCTGAAAATTGTGGCCTTTTATTACGCAGCGTTTAAGCCAAAACACAATGTAAACTGAATTATATTAGTTATCAGTAATTGATCAACATCACCTTAGATTTTTATCTGTTTATTCCTAATATTAATGGCCCTGTGTTTCACATATGTAGTGAGAATTTCATTTCTCATTTCAAGTTGTTTTGTTGAATTATTTTACATCCTCATAAGTTATTGTATAGTATTTAAAATACAGTACTTAGGATACTCTATTTTTCAAGGGCTGATTGCTAACAAACTATAAGTTGTTTTTTGATCACAGATGCACTCCTCCTTTGCTGTTAAAGTCTTGCATATTGGTTTATTCAGCTTTTTCTGGAATTTCTCTCTAAGTAGCATTTTAACTGCATGCCACAAACAGTGATATGTTGTCTTTCTCTTGGCTTTCAGTTGAAAATATTTTCTACATTTCTTTGTGATTTCATCACTGGTCAATAGTTATTTATGAAGATATGTTTAGCTTCCAGATATTTATTGTTTTCGTAGATATTTTGCTGTTACTTATTTCTAATTTAATACAGTTGTGCTTAGAAAACACACTCTATATGATTTTGATTGTTTTCATATTTATTGAGGTTTATTTTATGTCCCAGCCTATGATCTACCTAGTGAATACATAATGTGTACTTGAAAAACATATGTATTCTGCAGATATTGTGCTCTATAAACATACATTAGATCAAGGTGGGTGTTAGTGTTCTTTAATCTTCTATGTCTTTACTGAATTTGTTTTGTTCTATTAGAGTGATGGTTGTTAAAATCCTCCACCATGATTGTGAACTTTTTTCTCTCTCTTTAATCCTGTTGATTTTTGCATCATATATTTTGAGGCTCAGTGACACAGTACACATTTATAGTTATCTTCTCTTAGTTTCCTATTGTCGCTATAACTAACGACCAGGAATTTTATTGCTGTAAACAACACAATATATTATTTTAAGTTCTTGAAGTCAGAGGTTGGAAATGATTCTCACTGGGATAAAATCAAGTGTCTGTAGGGTTGTGTTCCTTTATGGAAGCCCTACAGGAGATTCCCTTTTCTTGTCTTTTCCATTTCTAGAATCTGCCCACCTTCCTTGGCTTGCCGTCTCCTTCCAACTTCAAAGCCAGCTACGGCAGATTGAGTCTTTCTCACATCATATCGCTTTGACTCTGCTTCCGTCCTCACATCTTCTCTATATATGACTTCCCTGCAATTACACTGGACCCACATTGGGTAATCCAGGATAATTTTCTCAGCTCAACATCCTTAACTTAATCACAGATGCAAAGTTCTTTTTCCCATGTGAAGTAACATGCTCAAAAGTTCTGGAGATTATGATGTGAATATCACTGGGGGATCATTATTCTCTCTCCCATATATGTCTTCCTCATGAATTATTCATTTTCTCCACTAATCTCTGACTCGATGTACTTTAATGTTCAATAGCTGTTCAGGTTCTCTCAGAGTTAATTATCTGACACTTTACATTAAATGTAGAAACCTGACAAGCAGATAGGTGCCTTTACAAGTGCTCCACACTGATCTTTTTTTATTATTAATATCATATGTAATATATCTGCATTCATATTAATTGAGAATCTCACCAGAAATTATGATGATTTTTGTTTTAAGAGTTATAGATATATTAAGGAACTGAAGAGGAAAAAAAGGTTTTTTACTCATTTCTTTACCATTTCCTTTTACTCTTCCTCCATCCTTAAAGATTCAGATTTTCCTCTGATATTATTATCCTCCAGTCTGAAGAAATTTCTTCCCCATTTATTGTAGAGCATATTTGTTGGGGATAGAGTCTATTATTTTTTTTAATTTTCATCTGAAAATGTTCTCTCTGTCATTCCTGATGAATTTTTTTTTCCCCTGGAAAGAATTCTGGGTTGTCATTTCTTTAAAGATATGGCTCCACTGTCTTCTAGCCCCCTTGGTTTCTGATGATAAATCCATGGTAATTTGAATTGTTTATCCCTTGTATGCCATGTGTCTTTTTTTTTAATTTTTAATTTACTTTTTTAATTTATTTATTCTTGGCTGCGTTGGGTCTTCGTTGCTGCACGCAGGCTTTCTCTAGTTGTGGCGAGCGGGGGCTACTCTTCGTTGCGGTGCGCGGGCTTCTCATTGTTGTGGCTTCTCTTGTTGGGGAGCTTGGGCTCTAGGTGCACAGGCTTTAGTAGTGGTGGCTCGCGGGCTCTAGAGCACAGGCTCAGTTGTTGTGGTGCATGGACTTAGCTGCTCCGTGGCATGTGGGATCTTCCCGGACCAGGGTTCGAACCCATGTCCCCTGCACTGGCAGGTGGATTCCTTACCACTGTGCTTCCAGGGAAGCCCATGTGTCATTTTTCTAAAGCTGCTATCAAGTTATTTTATTCATCTTTGTTATTCATAGCTTTGACTAGGATATGTCCAGGTATGGTTTTCTTTGGGTTTATCCTGTTTGAGGTATACTGAATTTCTTGAATCTGTAAATTTATATTTGTCAATATATTTGGCAGCTTTTTATCATATGTCTTCAAACATCTGTCCTGTCCTAATCTCTTTTTCATCTCTAGGACTTTACTTACACACATTAAGCTTTTTGGCTCAAACATCTCTGAGACACTGTTCAGTTTTATATATCTTATTTCTCATTGTTCTTCAGATTAGATAATTTCTGTTGTTTGCTTTTCAAGTTGACTGATTCTTTACTGCATCATCTCTTTTCTGCTACTGAGTCCATCCAGTGAGGTTTTTGTTTTATTTAAGATATTAATTTTTTAGTTCTAAATTTCTGATTTTGTTCTGTTTTATATTTTTTGTTTCTCTGCTGAGATTTCTTATATATTCATTAATTCTATATGTGTTTTTTCTTTACCTCATGGAATATAGTTAAATTAGCTGCTCTAAAATCTCTATCTGGTAGATTCCACATCTGAATCATCTTGGGATGTGCATATGTTAATTGTCTTTTCCCTTTAGAATTGGTCATATTCTCCTGGTTTGTTGAATGTTGAGAAATATTGCATCGTATCCTGGATACTGTAAATATTATGTTGTGCAGACTCTGGGTCCTGGCAACCATATGGAAAAAAAGTATTTTTAAGTAGATAATCACCTCTAAGTTCTGTGTTGCCTCCTGTAATCAGGGATTCACATCTCACTGTTGATTTCTTAATGCCTTTGGTATACATTTTTGTATCTGCTCTATGCATGCCAAGCTCAGAGTTTAGGCTGAGATTTCTGTGGTTTTATATACAGAATTATGGCATCTCCTTCTCTGACTCCTGTCTGGGATTACCCCCACAGTATTCAACCTGTATTGCCTTCTTTCCAGCATACCCTCTATATTTCTGGATGTGTTTTAGGTCCAGAATCACTTCGACGCTCCTTATCTAGTACCTGCCCTCTAGACAAAGCAATGAGAGTGAAAAAAAAAACCCAAAGAAACTAGTTTTCATTCCCCTCCACAATCCCTGATTTTGTTTACTCTCCAGAAGCCTTAGGGTAGTGTTGTTGTTGTTGTTGTTTTGCTTGATTTGTGCTATTTCTAGTCCTTTTAATTATTACCAGTAGGGGAGTTGGGCTATCACAGGCTTGCCCTGCCATTGTGGAAACAGAAAGGTATATATATTCTGTTTTTAAGAAAACTTTGTCATAAGAATTTTTGGTTTCCCTAGTTCCTGGAAACAAGAGTATGAATGTCTTATTTTCAGTTTTCAGCAATTTTTAATTTATTTCCTCCTTTCATTTGTTTTTCAAATTTTATTTTTATTTTTCATAATCATACATCCTTAAAGAAACCATTACCCTGATCAAAAGATTGTTCAATTGCAAAGTCCTAAAAAGTAGTTGAGCTTCTTTTTTCTCCTTCTGTGTATCAATCTTCTGTGTAGTCAATTTTATTTAATTTGACATTTTTATCTATACCCACACTTAATCTACCTAGGAAGTATAGTAAGTTCTACATATGTGAATCATTTCAAATTTTAAATTGAGAGATAGGGGATTCCCCTAGAGGTCTAGTGGTTAGGATTCCCCGTGGCCTGGGTTCAATCCTGGTCAGGGAACTAAGATCCTGCAAGCCCTGCAGCATGGCCAAAATAATAATAATAATAATAAATTAAAAATAAATAAATAGATAGGATGGCTTTAGCTGAGTTTTAGAGTTTAGAGGTTCAGAATTTTAATAGTATCCTTTACCTATAAAGAGAATAATTCTCCTGATATAGGCTGAATTTCATGTAAAGCAAAGGAAAATGTTTTATATTTTAAGATTAATAAACACACTATCAAACTTTATTCGTGCATTCTATTGACATGTTTCCTTTTTTTTTTTTTTTCAATCTTTAAATGAAAGGAGTTTCTCTTGTGGATTTAACCTATACATGAATCCTATATTTAAGCTATGGCCTCTTGTTTTCTCCCCATGATGAATCTCTTTTAAATATCTGTTACAAATTACTTGAAAATCTCTGGCAGTCTAGCTTCCTCTTTGATTAACCCAGACTCTTACAGTATTGCTTCATATGCCTTACTCAAGATGCTCTATTTTTCACAATCAAATTTACTGATGAATTCCAGAGCACTGGGAGCCCAGCTCACTTTTCAAACTTTATGCTACATTTAGCAAGATACAAATTTTCCCATATATGTGCCCAACCTCTACTCTATTGTAGGTAATGAGATTAGTACCTTCTAGGTACTTACTATAATTTATTAAAACTGAATCATGTAAAAAATGCTTAAAGTGGATGAATATTATGATGAAAGTTTATTTATGTTATATAAATATTCTAGTAAAAGATAAATTTATACTTAAGTAGAAAATAAAATAATTTTTCATCTTAATATCATTAATAGCTAAAATTCAGATTTTATTCATGTGTTAGGAGCAGAGTAAATGCCATTATGTTATCATTTGTCTATAATTATTATTTTCGAGTATGGAATTAAATAATCATTTGGAACATGTGACCATGGTTGTAATTTAAAATTTAGCCTGTTCTTCTCTTTCACTTGTAAGTAACTTCCTTGTTAGTGTCATTGTATTATGAAGGTTGGAACACTTTTTCATGCCTGCAATACTACTATTTGTACAATATCTTATTATCTTCTCATATGAAGATTAGTAGAAATTTTGGTTGGATAGGGCAGCATAACAACCATGATAAATACCTAGCTTATCAAATAAGCTTATTTCTTGATAATTAAAGCCTGTGTTGTTATAAAATAGGATATTTTATTTAGTGACAAATTTATAGTAGTAATAACAATTTAATGCAATGGCATGTAATACCATGAAAAGTTATTGGTGTAAATAAATATTTGTATGTTAGAAATGGTAAGAATGTTTTTATTCTCCATCTTTGATTCAAAACAGTACAGAAATTATGAGCATTACAAAGAAATTATACAATGTCACAAAACATTTACCATTCTTTACTATGTGATTCAAGAAACTACAGTGTAATATTGTTAAGAATGAGTGGCAAAGAACTGAGCCATTTATAATTTGATACCAACCACATTTATTATAGTACCACTAAACTTAAGGTGCTTAGGAGATTATCCCTTTTGTTTTTTGTTCAAAACCTCTTTTGTGTTTCAGTTTAAGCAGACTCCTTGGCATCCTGCCAGTTCATTTTCAACATTCCAAAGGCCTTCCCCTTTCTAAGAAGCATGAGTTGAACTAAAGTTCCAATTTATAAAACAAAGGAGATAACAAGCATGTGATATGTAGTTTAATGCAATAAGCACCGATTACATAGTACGTTTGCTTGCAATTAGAATCAAGTTTTGTGAGTAGGTACTCATTACTTATTACCTATTAATTAGACTTAATTATTTTATGTGATTAATTTAACAGTTACATGGTAAAAATGTCTGTTAAGAAATATTGGATTTTTCATTTACATTTTTTTCTCATTGAGCTCTCTGCACCTGCTTTTATTTCTTGTTAGAGATAATAGCAATATTCAAATGAATTTTCTCCTGTATAAAAGTTGTTAGCAATATCAGAAACCTCTTAAGGATATAGAGATATTAATTAACCTTATAACACATATTCATGTTACTTGCTATACTTAACATGTATTCCGTATAATTAATAAAACTTTGTTTTATTGCACAATTATTTCCTCAAGTTTTGCAGTCTTTCAAAGTAACTAATTCCAGTAGCATGCTCTGCTACATGTACAGGATGAGGTAGGTAAGATGTGACCATGATTTTAACATTTAAAGAGAGTATCTCAGTAACACTTAGGAAAACTCCTTGTTCATAGCAGACAAACATTTTATATCTGTGATTAAAATCTTGTCTTATGAACCTACCCTATACACTCACCATAATACATTTAAATTGTTCAGACTTTAAAGAAGATGGCTTATTTGCAGAAGTAAATTGGTTCTAATGTCAGCAATTATTTAGATTTTATACCCTTCATGATAATTTCAAGGAACATCTGAAAGAAATATAAAGTCTATGTCTACATCCAGAAGATAAGAAGAATAGATCAGTAAAAGAGAAAGGTGAAAAAATCTTTTACTGCTCACCTGTATTTTTTTAACCCAGACTTTACATGGACCTCCTGGGAAAATTTGAAATATCACATTCTTCATGCATACAGATACTATAACTTACTCTAGTTTTATCACATTTTTGTTTGTCTCTGACAGATATAATCTGATTCAGATTAAATTTTGTGAATATGTACTTCCGAGATTATGATGATGAAAAGTTGTTAAGGAATTTTAGGAAATATCTAACCCTTGAGAGGATAAATCTTAGAAATGAACCAATATCCAACAAACAAATGAAATAGTCATTGTGTGTAACTACTGGATTTATCACTACCTCTTGGCACCAGCTTAACCTAATTGTCCAGAAATATCAATCTCTACATCCAATTTGCCACAGCTTTCTGCCCTTCCTCTGGAATGAAGACCTTTCGCAGTGATCCCAGTTGTCACTAGTACAGTGAATGTCCTAGCTTGGGCAGCTGTAACTAAATATCTTAGACTGGGAGGCTTTCACAGAACCATTTATCTCTCATGGTTCTGGAGGCTGGAAGGCCAAGATCAGGACGCCAGAATTGTCAGGTCCCTGGTGAGCGCTCTTTCGCTGGTATGTCTTCACATGGCCTTTCCTTGGTGCATGCTCGCAGGAGATACACCTCCTCTCTCTTCCTCTTTCATTAAGGTCATTAATCCCATGATGGGGATTCTACTCTCATGACTTCATCTAAAATTAATTACTTCCAAAGGCCCCACCTCCAAATACCATCACATTGAGAATTAGGGATCAACATATCAATTTGGAGGAGATACAAAAATTCATTCATAGGAATGAGCTTTCTGTATTGGACAGAGAAGACCACCTCACAGATGGAACTAATGCAGAACTTCACAGGGTGAGGCTGCACATTGTGATCACATCTTATCAAGACTTTACTGACATCACTGAGTTGTGTCTTCTTGAAGATCCTGAAAACTCTGCTAAGACCTTGTGACAGACTGATTACAGCCTGTCTTAGTCTGCTTGGGCTGCTATAATAAAATACCATAGACTGGGTGACTTATAAAAAAAACAGAAATTAATTTCTCACAGTTCTGGAGACTGGAAGTCTGAGATCAGGCAACCAGCATGTTTGGGTTCTGGTGAGGACCTTTCCCAGTTACAGACTGCTGTCTTCTACTTCTATCCTCATATGATGGAGAGTAGAGCAGAGGAAAAAGCTCTCTCCTGAGTCCTAAGGGCACTGATCCCATTCATGGTAGCTCCTCCCTATGACCTCATCTAATCCTAATTACCTCTACAAAGCCACACCTCCTAATACCATCACATTGCAACATATGAATTTTGTGGCGGCACAAACATTCAGTCCATAACAGGGCTCTCCCACCTTCCTCCCCCTCCTTAGGATGTGGTGCCAGTAGGTTTACTTTGCTGGATTTATTACCTGACACCATAGTCCAGAATAGCATGACCATTCAAAGTTAAGGTACTTAATTCTTGAAAAAGACCAGTCCAACAACTTGAATCCAATCAGCCAGAACTCTGTGGCCATAAATCCTTGAATCCTCTAAATTTCATTATCTAATTTCAGTGGAGCAAAGGCAAGGACAGCTTTTCTTCATACTGTCCATGGATTGTTGATACCTATCCATGGACTTAAGCCAGCTTACAGTTTGCGATGATGTAAACTAGTTTTTCATATATCGGGCTTTACTAAAATAATGTTTGAATGTCATAGTATTGCGAGCTATTCTTAGATTTTAATGAATCTGCTGGGTCTAATCCTAGGACATTGGTCAACTCATTTAAATTACCCAAGCTTTAGTGTCCTGATGTGTAAAGAGGAAAAGATGGATCTAAACTTATTATTTTATGAATTTAAGCCTACTAAAGTTAGGATCTTAATTATATTTTTTTCACTCAACAGTATTTATCAGGTATGTACTACACACCAAGCACTTTTTCAGGTGTTGAGTATGTAGAATTATAATAAAGCAAACAAAAACACTTGACTTTATGAACCTTACATTCTAGCAAGGAAAATCAATGATAAAAAAGACAAAATAGGGACTTCCCTGGTGGTGCAGTGGTTAAGAATCCACCTGCCAATGCAGAGGACACGGGTTCGAGCCCTGGTCCGGGAAGATCCCACATGCCACGGAGCAACTAAGCCTGTGCACCACAACTACTGAGCCTGCGCTCTAGAGCCCGCGAGCCACAACTACTGAAGCCCAGGCACCACAACTACTGAAGCCCACGTGCCTACAGCCCGTGCTCCGCAACAAGAGAAGCCACTGCAATGAGAAGCATGGGCACCATAACGAAGAGTAACCCCCGCTCTCTGCAACTAGAAAAAGCCCGCATGCAGCAACAAAGACCCAATGCAGCCAAAAATAAATAAAATAAATTTATATTAATAAAAACAGACAAAATAGCAACATATATAAGAATCAGTGAAAATGGCTAAGGAGAAAAAAAATAAAGCAGTGCAGTGAGATACATCATCAGCTAATGTCACAATAAATATACATAATAAACATTCCAAAACTCAGTGACATACAGTAGTAATCTCATACTCAATTGGAACTGGCTGACCCAGGCAGCCCTTGAATAGAGAGCTCTGCTTCAAGCAGCAATGCTTAACTCCATGTTATGGGTCCAGTAACACTTGAAACCAGACTGAAGAGGCAGCAACTATATGGAAGAAGCTACACCATGGTGATGGCAGAAGCACAAGAGGACAACTCAATAATGAAAGAAAATTTCAGGCGTTTGCTCATGTCACAGTCAAAAAGTCGCATGGTTAAGCCTAACATCAATCCAGCAGGGAAATGCACTCCTGTTCTATTGGGAGGGATTTTGGAGAGAATATTCACTAAATAAAATAAGCCATATCTGAAGTTCATGCCTATGAGTGAAATTTCAGATAGTTAATTTTAAAATAATATTTTGGTTGTAAAAATAGGTATATTTACACATTTCTCTAAATTGCTTTAGACTTACTTGTATAGTCATCACATACGGAATAAGAAAAACCAACATACTTTTCAAGACATTAAAGATGTAAATGAGACTTTTGTATCTTCATTTAAGAAGCCTCATAATAATTACTTGATTTCATAATATTTATTGTATAACACTAGAAATAGTGTATTAATAGTGCCTTTCAAAGATTCAAAATATTTGAAAGCTATAAAATATTGCAATTTATCTAGGAAGCTGGAATCTACTTATATGGAACAGCTTAGAAAGTATAACATATAATTTAATGCACATATAATTAAATATGTGTCATAGAGATTATACAACTGAGCAGTAATAAAGAAAAAAAATCCTCTTAGAAATGTAAAATTTTCCACAGTATCTTAAAGAAGCGGAACCTGAGAATCAGATAATATTGATTCAGTATCTATGCAATTTTAAAACCTATATGGCTCATTTGACTTACTCTGTTTACTTAGATATATCCCTTTATTTCATATTTATATGGTCATCTGGAGTAAAATGTCCTCTCTCCTTTGGTATTGATGACAAGATAAACTGTTTCTGTCCCGGTGATGAAGATGAAGCCTTGATAAGAGCAATTAACCTCTTTAAACAATTATTTTTATCACTATTAGTATCTCAAAGTGCTTCATAAGCAGTAGAATTTCAAATAGTTCTTGTTAGATACAAATAATTCAATGACAATCCTGTTTGTTTAGGAAATTTTGATTTTTCTTGGGCCTCCTAAAAAAGTCTTTTAAGGTAATAAGAGCAATTACCAATGCAGTCAGTTCAATACCATAAAAGATAGCCTATTTTTGATACTTTTATATTTTTCTGTGATTTTCTCAGACTTCATAATATGACTAATTTTTGTTTCCAGTACTTTTGAGTCATCAGTGCTAAAACAATTGATTTAAACATTTTTCTTGCCCTGAGCAATATTCCTCAATATGATTGCTTATTTTATTCATTTAAAAAAGATCTTTATATTAGATCTTTACTCAAAAATAAGAATTAGATGTGTAAAAATTCCAGCTCATATCCTAATAAACCAAGATAAAAATTTCATTTGAATATATGCACATTTATTTTGAAATTTTATTTAAAATGTTTGGATTTCACACAACTAGATGTTCTTTCCCAGAACGAGTAAAAACTTTTCCACTATAATGTAATGTCCACAGAGACAAACCTAATTATTTCTAACATCTCTCTTTTTTCTGAAGAAAAAAGAAACACATATTTGTGATTTTTCGGAAGCTCTTGGGGAAATCCCAAAGATGTTTTTGCATGTAATAGATATTCTAAAATGTTTACCTTGGTTTTTTTCTAAATTTAGAGTTCTACTTTGGGAAAGCAAAATCGAAATCACTTTCACAGATTTGTTCACTTGGTGAATTAAAATTGTAGGTGACTGAGAGACTATGCGGTTACCTATTTAATTAAACTGACAATAAATTTTTTAAAATAAACATAAAAGTTTAAGAAAATGCTTCCGTGATTAATTTTTGTTATCTATGATGTTTTTCATTCAGACTATGGTTTACAATGGGTTCTTGCTTCTATATACTTTTAATTTAACTGACTTCTAAATCTAATTTAATTTAACTAATTTTTAAAACTATCAATTATTTATAATATAAATGTTGTACATAATAGTATAGTACCAGCTGCTTTATATTTATTGACAGTATATTCATCGTGGGGAAACCAAAATAAAAGAAAAGAGTACACATTTTTTAACTCAAAAAAAAAAAATTCTGTTAAAAGGAGAAACTCATATCAATAAACTGCTATTTTAGGAGAGGCTGTACATTTTTTGGTTTTATTTACTATGATTCAATGCTCTGAAAATGTATCACATATGATTCATTTCTAATCATAACTTGAATTGCTTTATTTATTCCATCTGGCTCAAATTATTTTGCTCGATTATGTAAAAAATTAAATTTTGATGATAGTTTATCACCTCTTTAAGTAAAATAGTGTTCTAATTAAGTATGCATTAAAGATATAAAATGTTTGTCAACATAAACAATAGTCAAGCAGAAAGAGGTTGTGATCTAAGTCCTATTAAATAATACTGTGGTTGTTTGAAAGTTAAAAATATGTGCCAATTTGTTACCAATTTTCAATTAAGAGACTTAAAGGGATGTAGTAAAGGTTTATATAATTCTTTACTTTTCAGTCTTTCAGTTAAAAGGGGATAAATTTAAAGGTTAAATGGTGATAATAATAATAATAATGTGATCTCATTGCGATTAAATTTGCTAATTATATAACATGCTTAAAATAATAACGAAGTCATAAGCACCATGTTAGCTATTATCATCATCATTATTTCCAGTCTTGTTTTTATTAAGATGATGATGATGCTGCTGATGATGATGATGAAGACAATGATACTGAGTTTTTCTTGCTTGTTTTCTATTGTTGTGACCTAGTCATTCCATTATGCATAAAATAAGCAACATTCTAGAATGCACAACCAAAGCCTTTAAGATACAATAGTGGAAGTGTTTTTATTTGCTTTGATTTTTTTTAAGTCATCAGGGTTTGATAGACTTGGGGAGTTTAAGAAATGAATTAAATTTATGGAGCTATTTTTACCTCATATAAAATTAACAACCTAGACATCAAATTAAATCACTAGATAAACAATTTACATTTTACTTGATAGTTTTCTTTTCAATTTTAACGATAGTGACCAACTTTAAATTTGTTTGACATTAATAAGCACAAATTACATAAGTTACAGAATGTGCTACTGCTAAATCAGATTCTGAAGAAACTAATATTATTGTTATTTGTAAAATTACTTTAACACTGTATATCTGTATGACCAATCATCCTTCTTTTGATTACTCAGAAATTTTTATGAAAGAGATTCACTTAAGCTTTGTATCCTAAATTTACACATGAAATTGTGCATCATAATAATAATAATATAATCTTTAAAATACTGTAGGCTTTTCTGGAGTTTTCAATTATATAAAGCAACAATGGGGAACAGAATAGCCATAAGTAGTACAATACTTTTAGTAGTATTTGTATGTATGCTTTAAGAAGGAAAGAGATTAGGACAAGAGAAAACAGTAATAGTAAAAGGAGGACTAATTCACCTTACTTGTGATCAAACTTTTCTTATGATCATTAAAGAAAAGTTAAACAGTGATTTAATACTTAAATCACTACCAACAAATTAAAGAGAAACCCAGCATATGCTCAGAAGTCACATATAGGTATATCTTAATATAAATGACACTTATGACTCCAGAGTTATAAAATATGCTGAGATTTATGCATAACTTGGCTATTCAAATTTAGTACAGAAAATGCACACCTAGTGCTATGGTTAGCTGGCAGTAAGCACACATCTAAATTAGTATTCCGTGTAGCCATTAGAATTCCCATGACACATGGACTGAACCCAATTAATTGCCATAGCTGATTCTGCATATGAGTGAACATACAGTAGAACTGAATCTATGAAATTATTAATTGAATTATCCTCTAAATGTGCCAGAGGATATATTAGTTTTTATTCCCTTGGTAGTTTCCTTCGGCATAAATCAGATGAGAAAATTCAATGACTGAAAAAAGTGTCAAGGTATTTTAGATATTTAAAAGAAAAAAACATGTGCAGTTCATTCTTAGCTAATTTAAAGGGCTGGCTTCTTCCCAAAATCGGCAATAAGACTCTGTGAAAAGCAAGGTATTACTATAGATTAACACAGGATTGAAGTACTAAGTTCTGTGATGTTAGGAGAGTCAAGCAAACATTGGCACACTTTTCTTCCTCTGTTAAATGGAGTGATAGTATCTAGAATACATACTTGTCCTGGGTTTTCATTCATTGAGTTAACTATTATTTACTGAGTATCTACTGAGTGTCAAATATAAATTCAGGTGCTGTACAGACTGTGAGAAAAGGAACATCATCCTTACTCTCATGGAACATGTTTTAATTAAGAGGATGGAACACACACAACCACATTAAGGTGAAATATACAAAAAAGCGATTAGACGGGGTCACAGCTAGTACAACGGGCTGAAAGCAGGAAAGAGTCAGGGATGGTTAGGGTTTAAGGAACAAAGAATCTGGATCTGGATGGAGGCAAGGTCACAGGAGTAGGCATAGGCCAGCTAGTGTCGAACTGTATAAGCCATCATAAATGTTTTTGATTTAAGAGGTGTGAAAAGAATCTTTTGGAAAGGTTTAAGCATTATCTTAAAATAGAAACTAGTAGGCCAGTAAGCCAGTAAGGGATGGGGTTTCTAAAATTGACCAGGTAATGAATATGGCTTTGACCAGATATATAATAGCATTGAGAGAAGCAAATGGTATCTTTATATACTGTGATTTATGGTGAGGAATGAATGTCAAAGCTTTTCAAATAGAATATTCTATTACAAAATAAAATTATTGTTGCTAGTATTTGTAGTTCTTAAACTTTAATATTAAAGAAAAATTTGGAAATTTTATACCATGAAGTATGATGACTACAAGAGAGGGCAGTGTTTTCACTGAAGTCTGTACATTTTCTGGAGAGCATGCAAGACAGATTTGCTATAATCCCAATACTGTTTTACAAGGGCCATACATATTTATGTTAACAATATGATTTTAAAAGACTTTTTCATTGATAGTAAAGCTTACCCTAATAATGCTTTTCAGTTTTATTCACAAAATGGATGGTACTGTAGATAGTGAGGTTGTAAAGTGAGCTGCCTGATTTAATTAATCATGAACCTGTAAAAATTCAAGTAAAAGGTTTTTATATTTTAGTTCCCACAGCTTGTGTTGTGTTTTGTGATCAGCTCCAGCCTTCTCACGCGCCGGCAGAATTCAGGAATCCAGCTAGCACTCAGCAAGAGCTAAGACAGGTCACAGGTACCAACCAACCACACTGTGTTTTCGGGAAAAAAGAAAAAAGAAAAAAAGACTTCAGAGTCTCAGAGGAAATGCCAAGAGAAAGTGAAAAGCTTGTATTAAGCAAGTAATCAAGTCAGCAAATCCTGTACAGTGACAGGAATGCAGTGATGACTGCTGTCAGCTCTAAGTCTCAGTAATAAGGAGAGAAAGAGAAACAGAGAGAGAGAGAGAGAGAGAGGAGAGGAGAGGAGAGGAAAGGAAAGGAAAGGAAAGGAAAAGAAAGGAAAGGAAAGGAGAGGGAAGAGAAGGGAAGGAAAGGAATAAAATAAGATAGGGCATTTATCAAAACAGGAGTAACTCAGCATCAAGTCTGAAGGCAGTCTTACAAGTTTCTTTAATGTCTCGTGATATGCCTGGAATATGAGTTTCCTGGCTCCAACTTTGAGGAATTGACAAATTCAGATCCTGGCAAGCTTTGCTGTTTTCTTCTTAGGCTGGCCGCTTTAAATCAGAGATTTAGTCAAGGTCATGGATAGAAGTATGTTGAAATGCTCTAGTCTATACAGCTACCATTTAATTAAATCTAAATAATGTCTCCTTAGATCTTTCCATTGTGATAATAGTTAAGAGAACATAGTTCCTTGATTTTTAAAGTCTATTCACTTTACATCCAATTTTACAAAATCTCCTTCTTACAATCTATGCAGCAATATGTACATTTTTATTAATCATATAACCATTAAGTAGAAGATATGGAAGCCTAAAAATAATCTACTTTCCAATATTTTCACCACCTAGGACCTCTTGTATTATTTTCTCTTGTGAATTCTCTAGTTTTAAAGATATTAACTTATTAAAATGATATTTAGTAAAGTGGGATTATTCTTCATTTTCATTATATATTCATGAATACATATATATATTCAATATATTCAATACCTATATATCTATTCATATGAGTACATGTACCAGAGACTAAAAAACATGAAACAATTAACATTACCCAAGAGATTTATATAATTCTAGCCAAAAGCAAATGTCACCTTTTATACGGTTCACTGCCAAAGATAATATTTACCAATATGTGGTAAATATAATATTGGTAAATGTTATAACTCTCTCTACATTTTTAAAATTTGTGCCAGACTCATGTTTTCTATGTTAGTGGATTCTTAGAGATTAAGGAAACCAGTTCAACTCAATAATTCTAAAATTAATTCTAAAAAAAAAAAGAAAGAAAAGAAAACCTAAGTCCAAATTAATAAACAGAAAACAAAGGTAACTTCATTGCTATCTGGCAGAGGTGGAACTTAAATTCAATGGCAGGCCTGAAGCTATTTCTAATACAGTATTTTACTTATAAACAGCAACTGCAAAGTTTTCTTTTCCAGTGTAGTTCATCCACTATTGTGTGTGTGTGTGTGTGTCCAGATTCTGATTGTAAGACTTGTGACGATCCATGGGAAGCACTTAGCACTGTGTTGAACACATTTCATGTGCTCACAAATGTTAGAGGTTAAAGTTCATCCTCTTTTGGGAAGATTTCCCTGTGCCTCCTCTGCACATCCTAATTAGGGCCAATGCTAATGCCTTTTGAGACAGGAACCTTATGCATTCCACTTCAATTGTGCTATGCATTGCCTTGTGGTATAGTTATTTATTTTTGCATCTGCCTGATCCACTAGAAAGGATTCCCTGTTGGCCTGAATTCCCCACATTTAAACAGTGCTTAGTATAAAATAGACACACAATAATAATTTTGGATAATTAGTGCAGTGGCTGCCCTTCCCAGAGGTGCACATTCAGAATCTTTAAGAGGAAGCCTTAGGCATCTGGTTCTTTTCCCCTATAAACTCAAAATACGATGTTGAGGAAAAGCCAGGGTGACAAAACCTTTATAGCTAAACAATTATTTCCAGCATTTGCTAAGGGCTTAGTGTCAGTAGACACAAACTTTGATATTATTTTAACTAGAAATATATAATCAGTTCAATCATTAATATTTAGAAAATTTTTAATGTTTTGTTTTGCAAGGCACCTTATGATAGCAGTGTTTGAAATGGATGATGGAATAAATGGAAAAAGAAACAGTTAAAATATCAGACCAAATATAACCAAAACATAAACAAAATGCAAATTACTCTCAATATTCTATAGAGTATACTTAAATTTTAAACCAGTTATTGTAGGAGTAAGGTATGCAGAAAAAACAGAATTGCATCACCCTTTTCATGGTAACATGGATCTAATTTAGAAATTCAAATAAAAATAAGGCCATTGTTTAAGGGATCGAATACAATATATGATACCACTATACTGTCAGAATTAAAGATGAGTTTTGCTTTCTTGAAAATATAAGAAAAAATATAATACTGTTTTTTTAACTCTCAAGAATATTACTTCATGTGCAGTGACTTAAATTTTTAAAACATGAAAATTAAGGCATTTACAATTTAATTCTGAATAATTAATTAATGTCTCCCAAAAAATAAAACAGGTAACTCAAAATTCCCCTGAAATAATGTATATTTGTGTTCACTGTAGAATGAATTCATATATATATATATATGAATATATGAATATACATATATATTCATTTACATATGAAAGAATCAGAGTTTCACTGCTGAGAAAGGTGCAGAGTGAGAAACATGCTAGTATTTATGTTTGACATTTTTAGAATATGGAAGATATTTTTGCAGTTATGTCTAACATTTTTTGTTGTATCCTATGTATGGTATTTTTATTAACAAAATCCCCTTAGTCTTCATTATAGTCTAGAGCATTCTTTTAATAGGGGCAGTATACACTCAAGCAAAATATATGTGAAATATAATTTAACAAAATATCTATAAACTGTAACTATCAGGTTCAGATATGAAGACACCATACTCAAACTGGCGATTGCCCAGCACATGTTGGAATTAACAATGATGGAAGCAATGGAATATATTTTCACATCTTAATGTTTCAACAGTGATTTGGAAACAGATAATAACCTAATTTATTAATCAATATCCTAATAAGAAGTTGAATATTGAGCTCTACTTGGGAAATTCCTGTGAATTTTCTTGATGTAAAAATTATAGAGTAAATTCATTTTTAAATAAGAAATATAATTAAGAAGTGTTTTAAAAGGCAATTATATTTTAAGATATTAGTAAATACGCCCACTTGGGGATGAAATTTATTCCTTATTGAGATGTCAGATGATAGCTTCCATTTACTTTAGGCAATTTTTTTTTTTTTTTTTTAGTGCAAGAATTTACTTGTCATGATCAAGAGCAAAAGTACTATGAGTTAGCATATTCATAATTTCTTAATCATAAGAAAGCTAGACAGCACTACTTTAAAATTACCTTTGAAATACAAATCTTGTATATAAGCAGTAACCAAATTAACTTCATACACTCCATTATATTTCTTATTAATTCAAAATAGATGGTATATTAAAGTTACCAAACTGGAATGTAGGGGATTGTCTTTGACTTTCTGATATGGAAACAATGTGTTATCTCTCTGTTCACAGTCTTCAACTTATAGTTTATTATTTCAGTTTTTTGTGTCTTGTTGCTGAAATTGATGTAAACATACCTGTGAATTATCTCGTTACCTTCAGTTATAAAATAAATAATCTTGAAAGAACATATATAATAGAGTAAAACTCCAAGATGGTGAGGGAAGCTTCTCTTTCATGTTCAATGTTTGATTCCCAATACCCAGAAGAGAACATAGGATGCAATCAGGAAATATTTGTAAAATGTAAATTATACAACTAGGCGAAATATATTTTATTGTCTTCTTTTCCTGGTTCTTCTTTTCCTCCTTTCTTCCCATCCTCCCTCTCTCTCCCTCTCTCTTTCTCCTACTCTAGTTTTAGATTATATTTTTTCATATGTAAGATTAATTTTCCTGAGTTTTTTGGGTTTTTAAAAAAATTTTATTTATTTATTTACTTATGGCTGTGTTGGGTTTTCGTTTCTGTGCGAGGGCTTTCTCTAGTTGTGGCGAGCGGGGGCCACTCTTCATCGCGGTGCGCAGGCCTCTCACTATCGCGGCCTCTCTTGTTGCGGAGCACAGGCTCCAGATGTGTAGGCTCAGTAGTTGTGGCTCACGGGCCCAGTTGCTCCGTGGCATGTGGGATCTTCCCAGACCAGGGCTCGAGCCCGTGTCCCCTGCATTAGCAGGCAGATTCTCAACCGCTGCACCACCAGGGAAGCCCTTTTCCTGAGTTTTTATCTAAGCACTGTTTATTCAAGAATAGGTTGCCAAAACATGGTTCTAGCCATAAAATCCAGGGTAGGGAAAATGACTGGCATTCCCCAGAATATATTTCTTTTTACATCTTAGCTTCTTGTACATCAGCATGGAAATTGGAAAACTGATGATTTTAATTATCTCACATTCTTGGCATCACCTGGACATAAGTGGGTGTACTAATGTGCAGTGTTTTCACTAAAATCATTCTAATCTGCGTTACATTTTTACTTTATTGCTTAAATATAGTATACAGGACATAATGAAATGCCTCCTTGGTTACTTGGTATAATCACTTCAAACATGAATTCCAATGTTGAGTAACATTGTTAATGATCTATAGAAACTAGTCCCTGAGAATATATTTATACTTAGTAATATAATAACTGGCATAGCAGTGTGATTTTATGAAATGAATATAAAGAGCCAAAGACTGTGATCTTGGCTCTGCCACAGCCTTCCCAAGTATCCCAGAACAAAGTTTCTCGTATGTAAAATAAAGATTCCCATGTTCCTTTCCAGATATTAGATCTTATGAGATCTGTCCAGTTCTGCAGAACTTATAATGACCGCGTGCACAAGTGTTGCAAGTTTAGCTGGGTTCACATTTAGATACTATAAATACAAAGATCTCTTCTTCTTGCAATGAGAACTTGGTGAATTCACTCAGTTGGGTATAAATCTTCCATCTTTCCTGTCTGAAAGTCTGGTTGGGGTATACTTTTTATTGTGTGTGTGATACATTTAAAAAATAATTCTAACTCTAACACTTCACATGTACAAAATTACGGAAAACAACTCAATGGTTCTTACCACGGTCACATTTGCTTCAGATCTGTCTTTGTCATTTCCTCTTAAAGAGAGGGAAGCAAGTATAATTGTTTGTTTTTAATTACCTTTCTTGGGAGTGCCCTTTCTTTTGTCAAAGAGAAATTATTCTGACACTTGTTAAAAATGGTAAGGAAAACTTTATTCAAAACTGTTGCAGTAGGGGTCAAGACTGCTGCAATGGAGCAAAAAGATTAAACACAACTCAGTACAAGGACAAGTAGGGATTTATAGCCAATGAGCAGAATGACAAGAGTCAATGGATGGAAAATTACTAACAGGAACTTGATTAAATTTCAAGGATAATATTATTCTTACTAAACTGGCCTAATAGGATTCTTGCTAAAAGCAGGCCATGGACATAGACATTAAGGAGCTTGAATGGCATATTTGGATTTTGTCACTTTTCAGGTTTCTCTTATTTTTCTTCTCGACTCTGCTCAGATAAAAAATTTGTTCTTCCAATAAAGTTATTTATATTCATTATAATTTGTAAAATATTTTAATTTAGAAGTTAATATGATTGAGGGGACATATAGTGTACCTTAAGAGATGTTTCCATAACTTTATAGTTCATGTAGTCAGGAATTAATTTTCCCAATGCATAGAATACAGGGCACAAAACCTAGACAAAGAATGCAACTTCAAGGTGAAACTTTGTCTATGCCTATCTTCCTATCTGCATATATATATCTCATCAATTCTGGTCTTTCCACAGTTCTACTCATGGCATATTCCTCTTCCTTCCTCTAGTCTTTTTGTTTTTCTTTTTAACTGCCAAAATGTATTTCCTCCGTACAACATTTCAAGCCTCTCATGATGTGAAAGCCTTACTCTTCTGAAAAGGCCTAATTTTCTGAAAATTACAATTTTGGGTTTACCAACACGAGATCCGGCTACATTTGTTTAGCCTGAAGTCTTCACGTGTTGCCTCTGCCAGAGGCACATCCTTTTCCAAAAAGTGGCCCAATATCAATTGTTCGATTTCATTAACATGCCAACCTTGTGCCAGTGACTATGGCTGCCTTGCTACTGGTTTGATATTTACAAAGCATACAGTGTACAGGAATTTAGTTTCTGTTTTATTGTAGAGAGGAGTTATCAGTATTTTCCTGCCTCACACCTCAAATACATTTTTAAATGTGGCTTTCAGTATAGCATGTTTTGCCTGTAGCACGTTTGCATGCAGCGTCAGTAATTCCAAATTAAATCCCCACTGAGATCATCAAGCAAGCAATTAGTGGCAATTGCTTGCTTTTACAGAAAAGCCAAATTATGCCCTAAGTTTATGGTTAAATTATAATAATATAATGCGCATACACACAGATGCTATATTGCGGATAGAGTAGACTATGAGTCAGGTGTTAATAGTTACATTAATGTGTGTGATTTTCATATTGAGCTATATATATTACATGCAAATACATTATTTATAAACCTCTCTCTAGAATATTATAATGCTAAAGCGGTTATAGTTCATATAGATTAAGCAGTAATAAAATATTTTATAGATAGAGCTAGAGCTAGAAATGGATATAGATATAGCTTAACTTTTGACTTTGAATATCGGGAAGTTTGGCTTCTCTTACGGTTGCACCCTAATTAGTTATACATTCTTAGATTTTTCACTTAATCTTCCCAGGTCTTGAAAAAGTTTTTTCTTTCCTTTTCTCCTTGAAAATACCTTCTGTTCAATTTAACTGAACCACTGAGTTAAAAATTAACTGACTGTTTAATATCCAGTAAATTTGATGTACAGTTTTAGAGAACCAAGTAAGCATCTTACATTGTGTAAGCCATCAGGTATATAATTGTGACCAAGACAAATCTTATTTTATTAAAGTATAATTGACTTACAATATTTCATTAGTTTCAGCTGTACAACATGGTGATTTGATATTTTTATACATCAGGAGATGATCACCAGGATAAGTCTAATTATCACCATAAAAATTACTACTAGATTATTACTACTGTCTATATTCCTCAGGCCATCCATACACACATTACATTCTTGAGACTTATTCATTTTATAACTTGAAGTTTGTTCCTCTTAATCTCCTTCCCCATGGCAACTGAAAATTTGTTCTCTGTATCTATGAGTCTGTTTCTGTTTTGTTATGTTTGTTTATTTGTTTTGTTTCTCAGATTTCACATGTAAGTGAAGTCATATGGTACTTGTCTTTTTCTGTCTGACTTATTTCACTTAGCATAATACCCTCTAGGTTCATACATGTTGTCACAAATGGCAAGATTTCATTTTTTTATGGCTGAGTTATATTTCATTATATATATATACATATATATATATGTACATATATATCTCAATAACATATCTTCTTTTTTTTTTTAAACATAGTCAATTTTATTCTCCTTAAAGCACAAAATAGAGTCTTTGGTTGTACAAACATCACTAGTTACAGTCTCACCAGGAGGTTCCGGGTGGGGACGGGGCCATCAGTCAGCGGCCAGAACTCCTGAGGGGACCTGTTTAAAATGCTAAAAGCTGGGTTAAATGACTCGAGGCAAGGGTGGTGTTGGAGCTGGCAGGGTCCCCACCCCAATATACCATATCTTCTTTATCTGTTAAACCCATAAGATTCAGATCATTTGGTGGAGGAACAGTCATATATCAATAGATCATTCCAATTTCTATGACCACGCTGAGGGAGAGCATAGGATCTGTGGGAACACAAAGTAAGGGAACTAACCCACAATTGAAGGTTGTGGAAAGGCTGTGTTAAGTTAGCGTGGAGCTTAGTTTTGAAGGCAGCCAGGTAAAGGGAAGGACAGACACATTGCAGCTAAGGGAAAACCATAAGCAGATACATCTGTCTAATATTAGCACACTTAAGTGCCAATACGTGTCACTATTTATCTGATCCTCTTTTGTGGGACATTAAGTTGTTTTGAGATTTTGTTATTACAATAACAATGTGCTAAAAGTCCTTTATATTAACATTTGATAAATTTCTACTTTTCTCTGGAGAGATATCTAAGACTAGTTTGCAGAATCAAGATTACAAAGTTTTTTTTAAGGCTTTTGTGTTCCAGAGGAATTGTCCCAAATATATTCTCCTCAATAATGTATGATAAAGTCCGCATCACCAACACATTGCTAGTAGTGAATATTATAATATTCCTGGGTTGAATGGAAATTCAATGGACCGTAGTTAATATTGCCCCAGATTCACATACCACGCCTACAACTTTGTACTAGAATAAGCTTGATAGCTCTTACTCCGGATCCCTCATGCTTATGACAAAGTAACACTTTCTTCACAAAGTCATGAAAAAGATTAAATGAAATAAAATGTGTAAGCTTACTGTCACATAGAAAGCATTCAATAAACATTTCATACTTCTATGTGAGATTGGCATTGAAAACATACAGTAAAACATGTATAGGACAAGAATATTTAAATAATTATTTGTGCGTTTGTACTGGAGATTATAATTCTTATATTACATATCTGATATATAATCTGTTGATATAACAAAATTGGGAGAAGATCATCTTTAAGTAATTTGGGTAGTAAAACAAAAGGTTTAATTTAGGCAGTTTGAAATTGATAACTTATGAGGGATATTAAGTTCTAAATAGTTAATATTAGTAGCAACAATAATCAGTATAAATACCAGCAACGTTTTAGCTACCACTTAATTTAAGAGTATGTTTTTATGTAGAAATTTGTAAAATGAATCCTCTCAATTATACAGTCAAGATATTGAGACTCAAAGAAGTTATGGTTGCTTGGCATTTGGGCTATGTCATAGTTCTTGAATGGAACAAGACTAAAAACCATGTCTGCGTCTTCAAAATTAGGTTTCTTCAATAAAATGATATAATGCATTTATAATGTATTTTCTATTTTCTCTTACCTATCATTACAGAGGTCTGGTGTAGGGGCCTGACAATTGACACAGCATTATAGAAACTGATTAATATTCAAATTAACTTTTGTTGATTAAATTAAACATACCTGGTTATTAAAAACTGGAAATGACATTTCAGGAAAATATTTGTTGTTTAGTTGTGATATTACCATTTCAATTTAGATTTTATATCTGCCTTAAAATATTTTATAGAAGAAATTATATGACTAGGACAAAGTTAAAAAAATGACACAAGACCACAGATTTTGTTTTATCCTAAACTCTCACTTTATAATATGAGTTGCTTCAGAAATATATTTCACATATGTAGAGAGCCATTAATTTACTTCATGGAAATTTGTGTCAGATTATTAAAAGCAAACAACTCTGAATGTTAATATTTCATATTTTAATAATTGGCTGACTTTGAATGTTTTTATATTAATATTAAAATGATTTGATGAAACAGTCAAATGATATATTTTCATTATTTCTGACATCACGTATTAAATATACGAAATTAGAATTGCTGTGGCTTCTTTTTGTAGTCAGTAATGATTACTATTGTTTATACTAATTAAATGACTCTCTTAAATAAAAGGTCTGTAATGTTATATTATATTGCTTTACAGATGCTCCCAAGTTCATATCAAACCAAACAATTTATTACTCTTGGGAAGGAAATCCAATCAATATAAGCTGTGATGTGAAATCTAATCCACCAGCATCAGTCCATTGGAGAAGAGAGAAATTAGTCTTGCCAGCTAAAAACACCACTAATTTAAAGACATATAGTGCAGGGAGAAAAATAATATTAGAGGTAAGTCTTCATGTACATATCAACAAATTGTATTATTTTAGCAGTTATCTACTATTTTAGAACATGTTTAAATATCTTAGTATCTTAATATATTATATAAGATATATTTCTATCCTATAATATACATATACCCTGTTGTATATATTTCATGTTTACTTACTTAAGGGAAATTTTATGCATTTGGATCATGGCTCATTAATGGTTAATGTTTCACTACTTATATAGTAATATGGGTATATAGCAAAAGCCATTATTCTTAATGAATCTATTTTTGGAAAAAAACCACAATTATATCAGGAAGAAAATAGGGAGAAAGAATGAGTAATTTGTCAGTTATTGAGGGCCAAATGTTTAATTTCAGTGTTGCTACTGGACATTGAGTCTGTGGTTACACCTTCCTGCTCCTTAGACTGGTATATATAAACGCTATCTACTGGCTACATATTTACACGTTCCTAAATAAAACAGATTTACTTGTTCATTGCCTCGTTTTATTTTATTATTTTACATTAAGATTGTAGATAATTGTTTGTATACTGCCAAGTGTCTGGCCTTTAAATTCTGTTTGAATACAATACCTTTAATTTAATAATTGCAGATTATGTGTGTGTATATCAATTTCCAAAGTTTATATAAGTCTGTGACAATGATCGTCAAGCCTCCCAATTTATGATGCTTTCATAACAATTAGGAATCTTCCTCAAACAACCTTTTTAGCTAAAAAGATGCTACATTTTCTCTACTAATTTAATATACATAAATTTTAAAGATGCATGTTTTAGAATAACATTTGAGATCCATACCGCATTAACTTAAAGGTATTCACATTGGTGCCATATTAACACTTCCACCCAATAAATGGACTTAGTGAAACATTTAGTTGATACAATGATTTAGCTATCACTTCCCCCAAATGTTTGGATAGCTGACTGACTGTTTGGTAATTAAACCACTTTGTCTAAATCTATTTCAATTTAAATTGGTTTTTTTTTTTTGGTTTGTTTGTTTTTTGGCATCTGTATTAGAAGAACTATTGGCAAATTGACAGGGAGCTCAATGTCACAAAGACTTTGGCCAGATTCAATTGAAATTTTAGGTATTTAACCATAGCAGAAAACTGAGGTTAGGTTTAACTTCAGTTTGGGTCATTGTATTAGTGTACTAGGGCTGCCATAACAAAATACCACAGACTGGGTGGCTTAAAAAACAGAAACAATTTTTCCACACATTTCTGGAAGCTAGAAGTCCAATATCAAGGTGCCAGAAGGGTTGGTTTCTGTTGAAACGTATCTCCTTGGTTTGCAGATGGTGCCCTCTCACTGTGTACTCACGTGACCTTTCCTCTGGGGATGCAGAGAAAGAGAGAGCGAGCTCTGGTGACTTTTCTTCTTATAAGGACACCAGGCCCCACTCCTGTGATCTCGTTTAACCTTAATTACCTTCTTAAAGACCCTATCTCCAAATACAGTCACTTTAGAGATTAGGGTTTCAACATTTGAATTTTGTGGAGGGACATGATTCAGTCCATAACAGGTAGATTTAAGTTCATGTTTAAATGACAGACTGATCTGTAATTTCAGCTTTGCTTCATCTTGCCACTTTTCAGTTTCTGAAATAGCTCATAATTCTCTGTAATCAGTGTCAGCAACATTTATAAATCGACATTTAAATATTTTACTCATATAAAGCTTTCATGTCATTTAATCTTCTGCCTAAATGGCATTTCTCCCCACCCCAAAGTAAAAACTAAGCAATTTTTGTTTATACATAGCCAAGTAATGTTTGTTAAAGCGTTGACCTTGAGCATAAACTTGTTATGTGTATACTATTTTCATAAATTAAATTTAAATCCTGAATAAATAATACAGATGAGTAACTAGCATAACTTAAAGACAAAATAAAGCAAAATAACAATAACAACAATAAAAAGCAATAATAATCATTACTAATTTTGAATTAGTACCATACATATTTCCTTAGGATAGTACATTATAATTATTTTTATTTAGTAATTATTATAGTAGTGACATAATTGCTAATTCTTAAGAACATATAAAAACTATAAAAAAATCAATTTTACAATTAATAACAAATTGGTCAATAATAGATTTCTTGAATTAATTTTTAAACTTCTTCCTTTTTCTTTGATTAAATACATATATTCATTTTTTAATTTATGATTTTTTGAAAGTAACAAAACATTCTATAAATCCTTTGGGTTATTGCCAATAAATTCATTTCTAAAGGACATCCAAATTTGTTCATTTGTTTTGCCTAGGCACTCCCCTGTGGTAAGAGGACAACTTTTCAATATATGAACAAAATTTGATGCAGGAGGTTTCTAATAGGTTGATTGGAATAATATTCTGCTCTGGATCATCTGTATTGTTCCTTGCCCTGAGTAAAGATGCAAACTGTTAAATAAATGATTTTCTCACCATGGAATATACAGAAAGAGGAAATCAAGTTTTTGGAGGTTTAGGAAAAAGACTTGCAAACTCCTTTATTAACATTGTACTCTCAGTTTATATTTTGGTGTTCAAAACCACATTTGTTATTCTGTTACATTCTATCAAAGCCCAACATCTGAAGTAAACTTGAATTATTTTGACTGCATATTAAAATATGAAGAAGTGGTATCATAAGTAGATGTTTCTAGCACTTATTAGATAAATATCAATAATAAATTGCATATTTTAAACATTTAAATATTTAAAATAAATATATATTATGTATCTTTGTTGTATATTATTTTGATAAAATTATCTATTATTTCACCGTGCTGGGATTGGGTGTACAACCCCTATTGGACTTTACTGTTTTCCTAGAATACACCAAATATACTGCAGGGCACATGATTTGGCCCAGTTGTCTAGATCTGTGTGCTCTTAATAGTCTGTGCTACTAGGGGTATTTTCTGTATTTTTTAATCATAAAACACGATAAAGAAATTATTTCAGATAGAATTATAAAGCTTTTATCTTTTGATAGGCAAACTCCCAGGAACAGAAAAACAACTGAATTGAGCTTTTTAAAGTTTTATTCCAGTTAAAATAGGTATATTTAAGTTACTTCATTAATCTTGAGGAGCTGTGCAATAGTCAGGATTCTTTGTCACGGCCATCCTGTCTTTGCGTTGCATTGATTCAGTACACATTCTTCCCTATGGGGTATACAAATGTCTTTCTCATATGCCTGTAGAAGAAAGACATTTTTTTGGTCAAATTCTTTTCTCAGTAGTAAAATTATTTTAGAGTTAAATTAACCTAATTTATCAAAACCTGAATGTATGAAAAATGAATA
Organism: Balaenoptera ricei; assembly: GCF_028023285.1. Classification (NCBI taxonomy): domain Eukaryota; kingdom Metazoa; phylum Chordata; class Mammalia; order Artiodactyla; family Balaenopteridae; genus Balaenoptera; species Balaenoptera ricei. The sequence goes on from NC_082642.1 coordinate 138,774,442, forward strand.
TTTTAGTCACTTAGAAGTACTTATATAAGAGCTGTTAAAGCCTCTAGTCCTTACACGTATGATCTATTCCTAGATGGACAGCTGACTAGAAGATGAATGACACAGCTTTTTTGTACTCTTTCAGAATTATCATCTTCAATGGACCTCAAAATTGCACTTTTAGTTAATAGCCTCCCATTAACACAAAACCATTTCCCCCTTTGGGGACAGACTTGAAATTAACAGCAACTCTTGTTGTAAGCATATTCTCTCTTAATAATAGTAACTGGGATTGAAAATTATATCTTTACTATCATCAAATCTCTTTTCTGAATTGATACTTCAGAATTTCGGTACATTATAATTACAGGGTTGGTCCCACCATTCAGCAATAGAATCCCAGAATGTTAACTTAATTATGGATTTCAAATGTGTAAGGACTGAGGTCAGCTATTTTCCACCTAAACTGAAAGAGAATTATAGGAATTGAACAGAAATGGAGGCAAGATACTGTTATTAGATATCAAGATAATGTGCCTATCTACAGGAATTGCTACACAAGGGCAATATTTCCTTGCAAAATGCCTTCTTGGAAAGATTTTCCTTTTAAATGGGTCCTCATCTTTTGTTAGTATTTTATGTTCAATAAAGTCATAAGAGGAAGAGAAAGCTGACATATTTTGAGCCTTTCTTAACTTTAAATCTGCCTGTTCTTAGGCTACAACCTAGAAAACAAAGTGTTAACAACGCTTTTGGTACAAGATTCCTATTTTCAAAGTCAGGTCTGCAGCAGTTACAGAATACATATTTTTCAAACTGTGTACTACTTTCTGAACTTTCATTTGTAATTAATGATTTTTCTATTCAATATATGTAACAAAATAGTGGCATTTACTTAATAAATTGTTAGACTAACTATAATTTACCTGGGCCTATGGGTAGTACAGATACATGGATTACATCTTAAAAGGACAGAAAAAAGAGTTACGGCAGGCAGTTGTGAATAATTGAATATGTGTAAAGATGGTAAGGCATGCTAGAGGCTATTTTAAAATTTCTGTGATATTATTTTAAAATTGTGAAATTTTTATTATTATACTTATTTTAGATTGCACCTACATCTGACAATGACTTTGGACGATATAATTGCACAGCCACTAACCGTATAGGAACAAGATTTCAAGAATATATTCTTGCTTTGGCTGGTAAGTATAGCACAGTAATTTCTGAGAATTCATAAAATATTTCTGGAAGTAAATAACGTTTACATTTTGATAATCCTGATACAGGTTATTATTAGAAACAAAGAACTGGTGCATAAAATTTAGAACAGTTGTATCTGATATATAGTGAGGACTTCAAGATTAATTTTAACCCTGATTCTAATTACCCCAACTTTATATATGACACATCTATGAAAGAAGTAGGAAACGTATGTCTTAAGACATCAAATTACATTTCATGTAAAGTAAGAATCTTGTCAAAAAATAAAAACAAAAGATATCTTTAGAGAAAATGAAATTAATCTATTTTAAAATTCTAAATTTGAAAGAACAAATAGTAACCTTATGTTTAAGCTAAATAGAAAATTTAGAGTTATGTAACTTGCTGAAATGTTTCATTTTGTATATGTAAAGGCATTCCAGTTCTTCCCTTAAAGCTTAAAGATATAAAAATAATATCATGTAGATTAAAATTTACTTTAACTAGAAACCCTGATATGTTTTTATTTATATTTATGTGAGTATATACAAGCAGATATAGTTATAGAATTTGCCATTATGTTTTACAAGACTGATTAGGAATCTGGAAATATACATTTTTATGCTTTGCAAAGTTCAGATGATGCAAAAATGTGATCTATTGTCTTCTAAGTCCAGGTCAAGAAATATCAGAAAATTACTGTAATCTTATGTTTTGATAGAATAAATAACTTCCATGAAAATATTTTAAAACTTTTTCAGAGTTCAGATATGTAACTATTCTTTTATATTGTTATGAATGATATTTATTTCTTTTGATTTGTAAATATATCTCAAAATAAATCATTAGTTGTAAAGATCAAAAGGGAAATTTAAAAGTTTACAAAGCTAATAATAATCAAATTATTGTGTAACTGTAAAACCTGCTATACTCCAATTCAAGTTTTTTATTTTACTACACTGGGGGGAAAGGGAGAGAAGGATTGTGTGAAACGGTTTTAGGGAAGGAAACAAGAAGGAAAAAGTTAAGATGAGAGGTAAAGTTAGAAGGGAAAGGAGGCTGAAGGGATGAAATAAGGAAGGAAATAAACCACTGTGCACTGTCTGCTAGGAAGTCATTAGAAAACTAATCTCAGTGAAAGTCATTGGAAGTAGACTCTACACATTTAGGCATCTGAATAAACCATAATACAAGCAAATTAAGTTCTAGGAAAATGAAACATGTTAAATCACATCAAATTCATTGACAAAAAATTGAAGTATCAACTGTAATGGTGAGAAGAATTCACTACTCATATTAATTCCAAGCCTTAGTAAATTAGGCAATGTTCTTGTAATTTGTATGAACTTTTTATAAATAATAACTAGACATATGATTATTATATTACTATATATATTTATGTATAATTATATTAATACTGATGTACTGTTATATATTGTCTTTTTTTACGAGGCAATATATATGACCCAGTTTTCTATAAGGTAAAACTTGATAAATGACCAAACATTTTTTTCAGTTTTTGAGAGTTCATAATTCTAAGAAAATATGAAAAATAGAACATTATACTGTTGAGATTTAAACAATCTTATTAAATTCAAGGAAATACTAATGTCTGTGTACCTTCATATCTCACATTACTTACAGTAATATTTTTCATTAAAAAATATATTTTATACATATCCTTCTAATGAAGACATGAAATTAGTGAGTTTCCCTCTTTCCCACTATAGTAAAAAACAGAAAATGTTCATTCAAGATAAGAGTTATTATGTTGTTGGAAATATTTCTCAAATACTGCAATTGTCCTCATATTCCAAAATCTTGTGACTAATACAGGCTAAAACTTTGTTTCAGAAAAGATATATTCAACTGAAATTGTTATGAAGATATAAAAACGAATTAGACACTGTATCTTAGGTGGGAAACATACCTTTAAATATCAATATTTATGAATATGATTCCTTTGAGGAGACTCCTTTATTTAATGCTTATAAAATTTAGTCTTTCCTACAGAATTCAAACACTAAAAGTATAATGTGATTTTAAATGAAATATTATGAGAAACATTATGTAGAAATTTAAATATTTCAAAATATATGTTAATACCACCATTCAATATGTCATTGGCCTATTTGACCTAGTAAAATGTCAAGCTCATTTGACTTATGTTATTTTACACTGTACCATATTACTTTGTTCCCAAAGAGCAATAAATTAAAACAGGCAAAATTTAGCATGAAATTTTGTACTACATATTCAGTGAAAAAAGGAAAAGCTACATTTTAAATTATTTTACATCAAAAATATTTTTTTCTTCCCTCCTTTCTTCCTTCTTTCCTTCCTTTTTTCCCTCCTGGATAATTAAATCCTACCTCTGAGCAAAGTAGGCATTTGTATATGGATGGGGTAGGGCACAGCAGCCTGGCATAAGGTGCTAGACCCTGAAGGGAGCAAATGGAGTTAAGGGGTCTTCAGTGGTTCAGTGTTGGAGCCCAGGCTGTGTGAAAAGGATGTGCCTGTTTTAAAACAGAAACAACAACCCAGAGAGGAGGATTAGAACCTGATCAGAGTAAGGAGGGTTTTAAATGAAGGAGTGGGGGCAGTGATGGATGATTCATTTCTGCAAAGTTGGTAGGGTTAGCATGGCTAATATAGCTAATATAGTTATTTCACCTTTGGAGAAGAGATAGGGAAAAGGCAAAAATTAGAATGATCCTGGGCTGATGATTGGTTATTGGGGGTACTCTGGTCTTATGTACATAGATGGATAGAGAAAAGAAGTGAAGGTGGTGTGTGTGTGTGTGTGTGTGTGTGTGTGTGTTCAGCCACTTCTACAAGGAGCTTCCTTTGCCAGGAATGTGATTTAGAAAACAATTTCTGAGCAAATTCTACACACTGAGATGATTTGGGAGCTACAACATCCCAATAACAAAAGAGCACACTTGGCAGACAGATCTTGGTTTCTAAGTACCCTTCTTCACTGGGAGTAACCAGGGCTATTTGTAAAATTGGCTGATTCTAGGAGTGGGACAGAGAAGTACAAGATAAGCCTGGAATAATGTGTTGAGCCATAAAGAAAGGATTTTTTTTTAAAAGGATGGCTGTATGTTAAAAACATCCATTATCCAACTTTAACAAACATCAGAATATACATTAATTCAGCTGAGGAACATCAATGGTTGCTAAAGAGGTTGTGAGAGTTAGATGAGAAAAAAATCAATATGTCTTAAAGTACCTACTCCCAAATTATTAGTTAGTTACAAAGGGAAAAATAGTAACTTTACAGTTGATAAAACTAGCAGATCCCATTTTGATTAAGTGATCAAAGTTAATATCATTAGCAATGAGAAAATTAAACTTGCATACTATCAAAAAGAGGCAATGGGAAGAACACAGAATAACAGCTGTGATATTCTTGCCAAAAATGCATAATCAGAATCTAGTGTGAGGAAATATAAGACAAATCCAAATATAAGACAAATCCAAGAGGTACCATCTACAAAATAACTAGCCTTCAAAGTGTCAAAGCCATGAAAAGCAAGGAATGATTGAGGAAAAGACACATAACAAATAAATTCCATGCATACATCCTTTTGTTATAAAGGACATTATTGGAATAAGGGTAAAATTTGGTTGTGGTCTTTGGATTAGATGGCATTATTTCATAGATCTTATGTAGGAGGATGTTATGTTGCAGAAAATAAATGCTAAAGCTAGCATCATGTCAACTTACTTTAAATAGTTCAGATTAAAAAGAAAAGTTCCATGCACTATTCTTGCAAATTTTCTATAAATATACATTTATTTTAAAAGGATAAAGAATAAAAAGGAAAGAAACTAAGGCCAATAAACAAATATGCATAAGATAGAGCCGCTTTAGAAAAGCAACATAACTTGTGAACACAGGTGACTATCTTTATAAATAGCCACATCTTTTGCATGTGTGCATACATACTTTGATATATGATCCTGTAAGTTGCTTTAAATTATTAAGAAGAGCATTTTTCATATTAAATAATCATTTATTCACATACTACTAATGTTTTAAAATATTCAGGTATAATTTTCACTCTAAAATATAGCAATTTATTTAGACATTTCTTTTAAATCTCTTAATAAGTATGATGATAGCATTGTTCTTAACAATGGAGATACAGTCTTCAGTAACAGTGAAAATATAACAGGGTATAGAAATAGGCATATGGATGCCACTCATACTCATGAGCTGGATATTTCACCTCCATGCCTCCCATTTATTTTGCCATTATCTCTGTTGGGAAAGAACAGCTATATAAAGTTATAGTAAGAAGAGATAGAAATGATTAGCTAAATTGAATCATGAGTACTCATTTTCATAATTGTCATAGTAGTTCAATGAATTACATGAGATATTTATACCTATTTTATAGAAGAAAGTTGCATTCACAAATTAGGAAAAAATATGTAAACACATTTGTTGTTATATCTATCATTATAACAATTTAAATAATGAGTAGACTAAAATATTGGCTAGCTCAAAGTGCTCCAGAGGGCAGCATTCCTTTTTATGGTACCGTTTCCTACGTATGACCTTAATGGGTCAAGTCCTATTCTTTAACCCCATCTTTGTTTTTACATTTTCACAAAAGTAATACCAAGGAACCTACGAGTGTTCATTTCTAGAATGATTTTTTTAAAATAAGAGATATTTCACTGTGCTTTGATTAAATCACAGAAACCCTTCTATTAAACTCTGGCTTCATATTCATGGGCAAAGATTGGTCCAGTCCTCTTTGGTCTAGTTCTCATCTTCAGAAAAATGAAATACTTTTTTTCTATAATTTTATGGGAAACACAACATTTTTCACATGTGATTGATAACTAATTTTGTTAGATTAATGTTTATCAACATGCCAAATAAAAATAAAATTAGAGACTGAGACAGAAGGAGATTTTTTTTAAGGATTTCATCATGAAATTTTTAAAAGTGTACCTCCTGGTGACTTTCTAGCTAGGAAGCATACTTTGTTTTTTTTTTATTTAAATGCCTATCTTGGAGCAAATTAAAAATGTAGAACACATAAGGATAAATGAAATTGTAACCATATAGTTAACAATTATCATTTCTTCTTTATAGTTTTCTACTTCCAATAGATCATAATCTGACAAGCCATTCTGTATATGTACATGTGTATTTTAAAGAGCTTTTCCTGAAAGACTTTATCTTTTCAGCCCCATCAAATGATTTTATGCATAATTTTCTTAACTTTGTTAATTCATTTCATCATTGCTATACTTAGTTTTTAACTGTAAACTTTTCATATTAAACCTTAATATGGAGATCTCACCTTTGCTTCATTAATAGACACCCTTTTCTGATCAAGTTACCTTCTCCTGGGCAGTTTCAGGGGAGGGACTCTGCTGTAAGCTGTCAGCAGTTAACACTTCCAGCACTGGGGAAAGGGAACCTTGGACCTGAAGAGGGTTTCAGCATGCCACAGCAGCCTCTCCAAGATCTACCTGAGAAGACCATTGCGAGGACTAAGTGAGGAAATGCAGCCAAAGCACTAGCACACGGTGTGTGCTCGACAAGTGTTAGTGACTTACTATTATAGCAAAATTATAGTTTATATTTGTCACTTTTCTTATGGGTATAAGAAATAAACTATAAACAATAATCCATATTGTTGATGTCTCTTTAGATATAATACCCAGATCTGGACATCACAGATGAATGCACAGCAAAATCTGATAATGGGATAATGACCTTGTTTATTCTGAACACTGTATTTTATTAAGTAATACAAAATTTCATTTGATTTTGCCACATTTTTCCTTCCAGTGTTTTTTCCTACATCTTTTTCACACAAACTGCTATTAAGTGAGGTCCCCTGTGCTATGTTTCACAATTGATTTCTTTTTTTAACCTCGATTCAGGACTCTGTACTTACCCCTATTAAATTTCATCATGCCCATTTGAGCTCATCATTTTAATCTACTGAGACCCTGTCAAATCCAATATTTTTGCTCTCTTTCTCAGATTGATCTAATTCACAAATATCATGAAGCAGTTGTCTGTATTTTCACCTAGGTCGTGGGTAAGCCTATACAAGTCATTTTTGTGAATAGAGACCATCTTACAGGTTAAACTGGATCAATTGAACAGAATTCTGTAGATATGGAATTATAGTCAATCTACTTGCCCTTGTACCTGGACAGCATTTTATCCAGACCCTTGTTCTGTAAAACTTGAAAGCAGGTTAAAAGTAGTTCACTTGAAAACACACTTTCTTCAACTGAATATAAAACTAGATTTCTCCTACATGATCAGTTTTATGATCTAGCCTGGAAAATCTACATCTTTCTCTTTTTTTCCTATATTGTAAGGCAAGCTTTTATTTGTCTTCAAAAACTATTTATGACATCCTTGTAATTTCCTCATTCCCATACTCCTCTGAAAAAATTAAACTAATATAACTAGATATTATTTTTAGGGATCCATGCTTATATCAATTCTGAATGACTTATTAATCTACTCACTCAGCATACATAAAGTGTGATTCTGGTAGGTGCTAAGCACTGGTTTAGATCTTGGGAATCTGAAGATGAATAATACTTAGCAACTGATTTTCACAAGTAAGTTATAGTATAAAAGATATGATTGCAATAGAAGTGTGAATCAAATACCTGGGAACACAAAATGAAATTATGATTGTAATTCTTGGGGAAAGCTTCAAACAGGTATCAACTTTTGAACTGAATCTGAAGGAGTAGAAACAGATCCAATGAAGAAGTAGTAGAAAGATGGAAAGAATCAAGATGGGAAAAGGCATGAGCATTTAATGGATGATTGGATGGCATATCCTGTGGGTGGGTCGGTGGTGGTGATATGAATAGAAAGTCAGTAAGAAAGCAAATTATGGATCTCCTTAAAAACATTCATCATGCTTACATTCTGTTACATCATATATACAGCAAGGGAAGTTTGGAGTTTTTAGTCATAAAGCAACATGATCCACTTATCATGAAACAACTATCTTGATTTCTATGTTTCTATTTCTATCTTTCTAAATAGCCTAATATATAAATGTATGTGTGTGTATATATATATATATATATAGATAGATAGATAGATAGATATATAGATAGATAGATATAGATAGAGAGAGAGAGAGAGAGAATATATATAAAATATATATATAAAATTAGGGAAATGGATTGCTTTTCTTTTGGTCTGGTGAATGTCAATATAAAAAAAAATAAGCCTTTTTTTCTTTTCTTTTCTGTTTTTCCTCTTTGTTTTTTCTCCCTCCCTCCCTTTCTTTCTTTTTTTTAAATAAATTTATTTATTTATTTATCTATCTATCTATCTATCTTTGACTGTGTTGGGTCTTCGTAGCTGCGCACGGGATTTCTCTAGTTACCGCGAGCAGGGGCTACTCTGTGTTGCAGTGCAAAGGCTTCCCATTGCAGTGGTTTCTCTTGTTGCAGAGCACGGGCTCTAGGCACATGGGCTCAGTAGTTGTGGCTCATGGGCTCAGTAGTTGTGGCTCACGGGCTCTAGAGTGCACGCTCAGTAGTTGTGGTGCACAGGCTTACTTGCTCCGCAGCATGTGGGATCTTCCCGGTTCAGGACTCAAACCCATGTCCCCTGCGTTTGCAGGCAGATTCTTAACCACTGCACCACCAGGAAAGTCCCTTTCTTCCTTTCTTCCTTCCTTCCTTCCTTTCTTTCTTTCTTTCTTTCTTTCTTTCTTTCTTTCTTTCTTTCTTTCTTTCTTATTCTAGAGTGGAAAATAATTCCTTCTGTCTTAAATAAAATTATTGTGACCTTATGAATCCTTCTGGCTACTGTATCATTTCTCCACTTCTGCATCATTTCTGTTAATAAAGTTCACAAAATAATTGACTATATTTGCTGCACCTAATTACTTTCCTCTCATTCTGTCACAAACACTTTCAGTCTTGTTTTTACCTCCACTGCTCTGTAAAACCTACTATTATCAAGGTATCCATTGACCTTCTCATGCTTGATCCAGCGGTCAATTATCAACCCTCATGCTTCTTCATCTAGAAGCAGATTACACAATCGAGTGTGTCTTTCTCCTTGAGTCATCTCCCTAACCCACAACATAGCAGTCATGTCACCATGCTTTCCTGGTTTTTCTTCTTCCTCATCAGGCTCTTTTTGGTCTTCTTTCCTAGTAGTTCCATATTTCTCTGAACTTTAAAAATCACTGTACTTCAGTTTGGTGGTCTCTTTTTATTTTATCTACACTCACACCTTTGTTATTCTAATTTTTATGATTTAAATACCACCTATACTCTAAAACTCCAAAATATGTCGTCAGCTTGTATATTTTCCCTGAATTCTATACTTTTATATCAAGCTTAATTCCCTCTCCACAAAGATGTTCTAGAGCCAATGCAAATCTCCAAATGTCCAGATATCAAAAGCGAATCTGTATTCACCTCTACATATCTTCCTTTGGCATTCTTTCCTATCTCAGTAAGTGGCAACTGTCTCCAGTTGTTCAGGTCAAGAGACTCACAGTCATCGTTAATCAACTTGTTTACTCAGACCATACACCCAACACTTTAGCAAGTCTTATTGACTCTTTTACCAACAAGGTGTTTACAGGGTCTTACTATTCTCATGAAATTTCTATATTCTATACTCTAGTTGTTTTTGTTGGTTTGGTTTGGTTTTGCTTTTAATGTATATTTTTGCATAAAGTCCTAAACTGGCTTTCCCATTTGGCTTATGCCCCCCCTGGAGTATAGCCTAAATAAAAGATCACGAGGGCTTCTTATTATTAAACAAATAGTTAAGTAATTAGTGCATAATTCTCTTCTGCTGAAGGCATTCCAGTGGCTTCCTATTTTGTTCAGAGATGAAGCCATAGTGATTATAAAGACCTATCATGCTGCACAGGGTTTCTCTTCACCCCACCCCCAGTGGCCTTCTCTGAACTCCATCTCCTTTCCCCACACCTTGGTCATCCTGCTCTCCACAGACTGCCCCCCTTCTTTAAACCCTCAAGGCACATTTCATCTTTGTACTTACAGTGTTCTCTTCATAGCAGTTTCATGAGTTGTTTTCTTATCCTTTAAGTCCTTGATCAAATATTACTTTTTTAACAAAGATATTTCCGTCCACAAAATTCAAAATTACAACACTCCAACTCTGCTCCCATCCCCACCTAAACTATCTCACTTGTCTGCTTAATTTTGACCACAGTGTTTGTACAAAAAATTTATATATTACAATTATTTTTATGTAGTTAGCTTGTAATCTCTATAAGAGAAGTGATGGCTGTCTCAATTTTTATCCCAGAACATAGAAAATTGCCTGGCTTATAGTAGATTTACATGCATTATTGAATGTATAAAGGATTCAGTGTGTTTCATTTGATTTGCCTATGAATCATAGTTGAAATGCACAATTAATAATGGGACATGGGACTCCGTAAGTTGTGACAAGGGTCAAGACTTGGGTATAATTGAGGAAATAATTAATAATTAATACCTCGGATTAAATGGAGAATATAAGAGGTAAATGATGTAATCAAGGACAGATCCCTGGAGTACCTCAGTTTAATTGCTGGATTTTAAAGTATATGAACAAATAAAATTGAAAACAATTATTTAGAGAGTTAGTGTAACTACCTGCGAGGAGAAAATTTTAAACATATGTGATCAAATGCTGTTAAAAGATCAGTAGGATAATGATCTGATTTGGCATTTGGGTAATGAAGTGAGGAATTTGCAGGGTCTCAGATGTGCTACAGATTGGCTATAACATTAGATTAAGCTCAAAATTGAAATAGGAAAAAAAATATAAAATTTATTGGAAATAACGTGGCTGCTCAGAGCAGAAGCAGGTGGAACCCATCTCAGCATCATCCCTGAGGTGCATGCAGTTGATAGCTACACTCTGCATGTTAGGGTCTTGCTATATCTAGGAAGTTCAATTCTTTATATGATAATTCCCTTAATATTTGGGACTTTTTATCGGATGGAGACTGATGAACAAACCTAGGAGAAAAGAATTTAATATAGAGAATTGGGTGGTTATAAAATCATTTGAGAGGCAGGAAAAAGGGAAGGCATGAGATAGCCACCAATCTTCTGGCTTCAAGGTCATAATATACCTCAAGTGAGGTGCAAGGTCAAGTCTGCAACTTCTAATCAGAGGTCAGAAATCCCTGTAGCCAAGCTACCCTGCTGCTGATATCACAGCCACCAGCACCAGGAACTGTGTGATTAGACTGTGGAAGGGAGTCCAGCTGCTTCCATCATCCACATCTGTAGGTCTCCTTGTCCATGTGCACCTCCTCGGAAGAGTAGGGATGTCACACACACTCCTTCAGCATGTTAGACCACTAAGATGTGCAGCTCATCCTAAATGCCTTCATGGTTCTAACAATTGTAGCAACAAATGAACCTGGGAAGTAAAGATTTTAGCCTTCCATTTCTTATGATAAAGGGGAGTAGCATAGGTGATAGAAATGGATGTGGAGTATCATTGGAAAACATTTAAGGTAAGATTTCAAACACCATTCTAGAAAAATATTCACTTCAGTACTTTCACTTACAAAGGCTGACAAATATCAAACTGTTCCTATTGATCTAAGTTTAGCAATACCACATCCTCACCTGTGGGGAAAGAGCTGAGTCAGTGACTCTGAACCCTACCTTAGTTGCCAGCTTCCCAGCATTCTAGGAAACCAAAGTTCCAGAAGTAAAGATGTTGGGACAGAAATTAGGAACAATCTATTCAAGCAGTGTGACAGGGAAACAAAAGAAGAGTTTGTTGCCTGAGAATAGAGTAGAACAGAAGAATGTTTGTCATTTGGGAGATTTTTATAGTTCATGGTAATAAGGCAGAGAAGAAAGAGAGACTGAAGCTCCAAAAGAGAAGAAAAAGGGAAGAGAAGAGCTACCTGGTGATGCAGTGTTCTGCAGAAGAAAAAAGTAAAAGAAACACTATTCAGAGATGGAGGATTTGGCCTTGGAAAAGAGGAGGGTGGACTTCCATTAATCCAAAAGTGATAGAATACAATTTGAGTGAACTCACTTGATGATTTCTGTTTTTCACTTTTGATATCAAGGTCTATTTATTTCCTGATAATTGAGGACACAGTTGAGGAAGCGAGTTTGAAGATCTAAAATACACACACATGCACACACATCCACAAATCATCTTTTATATTGCTATTGTATTCAACATTTTTGACTCTCACCTTATCCTGAATCCTGAGGAAATACTGTTTTGTAATCCCATGATTCATCTTCAATTTGAAATTTTTCAATTTAAAATATTTACTCATCCAAGATATCCTTTGCAGGTGCATTATATTCTTCAACTCTCTTTCTTTTCTTCTACATGAATATCTTTGGGCATATGCTTTCAGAATTTTGCCTTATAGGGGACATCTTCACTTTGGGATGCTTTTTTTTTGTTAGACAGGAGAACATAATATCTGATGTATTATTTTCAGTTTATTTCCAAACATCTATGCATATATCTGCTTATTGCCCTCTTCCTTTTTCATAAAGTTTCTTGTACTTTTACTTTACCTATTAGTTCTTTTTTATTTAATTGTATTCTTTTATTTTATCAGAATTAAAGTCAGAGGAGCAACTCCTCTTATTGTTCCTTTACATGTTACAAGATGAAGTAATTACCAAGGCAGACTTTTTATAAGTTTTCTCATTTATACTTTGATCAAGCTATGACTTTAGGCATATGTTTAAATATCAAAATGTTTATCAATGTTATTTAGACCCTGAGAGTCATTTTAAAGAAAGGGTAACTGAGAATAATATTTGTAAATGTCCTGTGATGTATTTCCATCAACTCACCCTTACAACAGCAACTTTAATGTTGTTATTATTATTAATGTTTTGCTTATAAGAAAACTGATACCCAATAAGTTTAATTTGCCTAGAATCATACAGCAACTCCAGAGACTGTTCCTATCTGACTCCTAGACCGTGACACCAAGTCTTTGCTATTATACACAGCAAACATTTCTAAGCTGAACCTCAGTATAGTAACTTTTACCTACCATTTGACTAAAATATTGATAGATGTCAATGAATACAAAATAAAGTGATAGTAAGAGGATGGTTACCAGAGAAGGATAGCGAAAACTATGGTGACTAATATTTACTAAGTGCTTAGTATATTTCAAGTTCTGTTTTATGTGTTCTTCATTATTTAATACTCATAGCATCCTAGCAGTGGATATTATTCTAATCTCCGTTTTAGGGAGAAAAATACTGATGGTTGAAAAGATTAAGAGACTTGTCCAAGGCTGAAGTTGACAAAAGTAGCAAGACCAGACTTTGGATCCATAGATTCTGATGATATATATCCAGGCTCTTCATCGAACCCTATATTGGTACCAGTCGAGGTGAAAAGGAAGAGTAAATAAATACGTGTTTGCATCATTGTATTATTTATTCATTCAGTGATAGGTGGCATTCATTAATTATTAAGATGGAAGGTGCTACGAAGTAATTTAGAAAAATATGCTAACAATGGTGGGAGCATTACGTATGGAATTCACATCCACAAGCCCTATTTAAAACACTGGATTGTGTTTGATTATCTTTTACAGTATGCTTGCATACACCCAGTGAGGTTAGATATTTCAGGATCTTGAAAGCCAGACTGAAAAGTCTAAGTTTGTTGTTGTAAAGAGGAGGAAGTTCCTGAATATCTTCCTCAGGAAAGTGATGTGACCAGAATGGTATTTTAGAAAAATTGATTTTGCATTTACATGCCTTATGGGTTGAAATTTGATGGGCTGTCCATAGAAAAGGAAGCTGAGAGCCACTAATGGCATTGCAGGTAGAAGCAGATAGGGCCTGGGCTTGGGAGTTAACAGTGGAAACAGGAAGGAAAAGATGGATATAAGAATTATAATGCAGGAAAGATGAAAATAACTTTGTGACTAATTTTGATGTATATCAGAGGCAGAATCAAGGATGAATGTGATTACAAAACAGTTGAGAAAGTGGAGAGAAGAATTAAAGATGTTGGTTCTACATCAGGCACTATTCACTTGGACATACTCTGTACCTTTGTGTACTGTTTTTAATTACTGAAATATTTAATACATCATGTATTTCCTGAGGACTGAGTATAGTCTATCAGTATTTTCAATGATACATGTATGTATATATGTGTGTATGTATGTATGCATGCATGTATAAATTGTGTATATCAAATATTTTGTCCCTTTCTACAAGAAATTCATAATTTAGTAGTCAGTGGGTGGTTGGACATGTAAAATCAGAATGGAAACAAATATTTAGGAAGATTTTAGAGTTGCAAATCATAAGCACACTTTCCTTTTTAGTTAGGTAACAGAAAGAAGAGGCCAATAAAAAATAAATGTAAATGAAAAACCAAGGTAAGAGTCAACAGGTCTGAAAATAGACTATATGGCTGGAAAAAGATGCCCACTGGCTTATATTTTGGTGACGGTACTTTTGTGCTATGAATAAAAATCTGGTTGGTGTACCGTGTCAGGGTGTACAGCTTAGCAAATGGTGTATACTTCTGCACTGAGGGTAAGAACCCAGAACCGTATACATGCCATATGGTCAAAAGTAAGAGCCCAGAAGAATTACATTTCTTTCTCCTTCCCTAGTACTTAAAACCTTTCCTTTTGAAGTGTATCCTCAAACTAAAGGTTATCATTGCTGTGATGTCCAACCTAGACCTAGTTGACATTAGAGAGTCACTCAGCATGAGGTGAGGAATTGGCAGTCTTATTCAGAACAATCAATGTGTGTGTGTTTTTCCTCCTCTTCAAACTTTATATCAAACCTACAGATGAAAAGAACCTATAGTTATAACCCAGGGATTAAAGAAACTTGTAAAACTATGATCATGTTTATATATGACAACTTAAATAAATTATTAAGATACTTTAAAATGTTTACTTCCAGATAAGATTTTAATAGCAGTACGACTTTGGGATGCATCAGTATTCTGCACATTTATTTCTGAACCTTAGAGTTACAGCATAATGCACTTCATAGGATCTCCAAATAATTTACAGTTACTAATTAGAGCTGAAACGTACACTGTTGCATTTCTTTACAATATTAATATATAAAAGGCCATAAACCTGCCTTCTTGGCTCTTGTCCAGTATCATTTATAAGACATATTTTTATTTGACCTATAGTGCTCTCTTTTAACTTTAGCAAATAAGGCACATTTGACTTTTGAGAGCCATTAGAGATTTTTATATGAATGTTTGAATATATCAGAACAAAAATTTACGTTTACTGCATTATTTTCAATCTAGTGCTTTTTTCTTTTTGTTTTTGTAGAGTTAATTCCAGAGATGGAACTATATATTTTATTTACATATTTATATAACACATGCATATAATTTACATAAATTAAGTGTACATTTCCAATCTTTATGATTTTTTTCAAATGTGATATTGAAAAGAAAGAGAGAGAGATTGAGAGACAGAAGGGACCGAGAGAAATTCCTTTAATGTTTAACATGCCTCTAATTACTCATGTTTCTAGAGCAAAGGTTTCATCGATTTCCTCATCAAGACTTTTTTCCCTCTTATTTTCTCCTGTTGCCTGTTCGACCTTTCAGATAATTCTTTATAAAGCTTTGTGTACTAGAAAATAAAATGAAAATTCACCCAGGATATCTTCTTGAGTTTGAAATAATGTGAGTAATGGATTAATACAGAAACACATAGAAGAAGAATTTTGTAGCTGTCTCCTTTAAATACAGGGATTAAAACTGAAATACCTAACTTTATTTTAATTAACTGATACTTAAATAAAATTTTAAAAAATAGTTTACAGTTTTATTTAGTTCATAATGACAATTTATCTGAACTTAACACTTGCCACCAAGTTATTAATATAATTTTAATAAACAAAAAGGAAATAAATCTCACATTTTCACAAAAGATAATTCTTTATGCTAATGATTCAGTAAAATCTTTTCTTATATTTTAATTGTGCCTGCATTTTCTCTCTCATACACACAAACACACACACACTCACACACACACACTCTCACACACACACTCACACACACACACTCATGAGCTTGTTTCCTTGAATGGAAATAAAATGCTTATATTGTATAGTAAAGGCAGAAATAAAATTATTCTCTCAATAAATGAAATTTGGTACTGAATATTTTACTCTTTATTTACTATAGTAATAAAGATTGACTAATGTATACCTTCTTGCAATTCGAAGAGATCATTCAGCGGTTTATGCAAGCTTTGTAATTCAAATATATTAAGTGATATAGGCAGCAATTTTCTTTTATTCCTAGTTCTCAGAGTACCATAAGTCTTAATAATGGCCATCCACATTACCTGGGTTATATTTCCTTTGTTTTTATTCCTTTGTAGATGTGCCATCCAATCCCTATGGAGTGAAGATTATAGAGCTGTCACAGACCACAGCCAAGGTTTCTTTCAGCAAGCCGGACTCCCATGGAGGTGTGCCTATTAATCACTATCAAGTGGATGTTAAAGAAGTGGCATCAGAAACCTGGAAAATAGTACGCTCCCATGGAGTTCAAAGTGAGTCAATGATTTCAAAGTGTGTGTTAGTTAATTCAAGCTGATCTTCAACATACCTGTGTGATTAGCTTTTTATTTTCCTTCAACATGCTATTTTTCTTTCTTTTAATGAGATAGGGTTGGAAAGATGTTCCCACTGTCTTATTCTTCTTAAGAATACTTTAATAAAGAGTAGAAAAGTTTCCATCTTTAGTAAAGATTAAAGAGTTTTGGGAATTCCCTGGCAGTCCAGTGGTTTGGACTTGGCACTTTCACTCCCATGGGCCTGGGTTCACTCCCTGGTCAGGGAACTAAGATCCTGTAAGCCTTTCAGCTCAGCCAAAAATAAAATTACAAAAAAAAAAAAAAAAGTTTAGCAAAATCACCAAAGTTTAATTCCAGGGGAAAAAGTTAGTATTTAAAATTTGGGTGTTGGAAAACAAATTGCTGACATGTTACATTTGATGGCTGAATATTATCAAGTGTGTGTTTTCCATTTATTAATAATATTTCTTTCATAAGTAGGTGTGAACGTCATACTGTAAAATGTATGTCTTATATATATACTCATGAAGCCATCTATAAAAATTGACCTTGTGTACCAAAATTTACTTCAAAATTATGCTTTGAAAACTCAAATTTCTACTGCATGTCATAAGATTTTGAATAATAGAATTAGCTAGCTATGAGAAATTAGAAGAGTTTGCAACAGTTCTTTTCACTTATGTAGAATTTCATCATGTGAATATGTGATTTTTTCCTCCATTATTAGGAGAAGAAACTAAATTAGGGAATAATACTAAATTACCAGAGTTGGACTCTGTTAATTGCGACATAGAACTACATCTCGTGGCCCAAAACGATAGTATAAAATAGTGAGGAAAGTACTGCTGCAGAGTGGTCCTCCTCTGCTGGCTCTGCCTTGACCCTAACATGTATGGTGTGAAGGTTCTATAAAAGGCATGAGCCCTCCTGGGAAGAATTGTCCTAATGGACAATGGAGACAGAACAGATAAAATCATTTGAGGCTCACCTGTGTTGGCACCTGCTTGTTCAGTTTTGACTAAGAGTAACTATAGGTTTTTGATAGAAGTGTTGGGAATTTTGTCAATCAATCATCAATCCTTTACACATTCTTCAAATAATGCCCCCAAACAGGTCAGCTCTTATCACTGCTTTTAATGATGAGAGATTCTGGATAGTTAATGCTCTTTGTGCATATGCTATGTGGTTCAGGAGAGAAGATGCATAAAGGTCATGCACAAAAAGAATGAATGAGTGAGTTCAGGGACGCTAGTAAAAGAAATCATTATCCTAGATGTAGGAGTCATATTTTTTTAAGAAAGAGAAAACAAGAGAGGGTGAAAGGCGAGAGACAGAAAGAGAAGATATTTCTGACAGTAGAGAACATTGATAGTGGGCACTCCATCACAGATATGAAGAAACGGAATGTGAGGTCTGAACACGATAGAAATTACACTCGGCAGAATAGTACTGCCACACCCTGCCCCTCCACCCTGGGTTAGAGGGAGGAGGTGAATAGATTTTCCCAAGACTTCTTACAAAGTTGCAACACCATGGAGAATTTATAATGGCGTTGGACTGGCCAAGTTTTTCAAGTTCAAAAACCTGATTTTGTACCCCATGTATACATCGCTCAGAGGCAAATTTCCATGCTTATAACAGTGGTATATAATAGCAAAGAACATTTGGTGATTTACTGTGAGAAATCACTATCCCAGAAATGAGACATTCAGAGTCTATGCAATGAGTACGTGTGTATATTACGTAGGAAAGAAAATGTGAGTCAGAAGTGTGTTTGGTGAGTCTCTAATGTCAGAAAGCGAAGTTACATGAATATGGCATTTAATGGCTTCAGACTGGGACAGCTTAAAGCTTGCCAATAAGACCAAAATACTTTAAGTCCCATGGCTGGAGCTTTCTCCCCTTTACATGAGGGAAATATCTGCACTGATACATTGTTTTTTTTTTCTTTTTCGCGGCTTACTCTTCTTTCAAAGATATGTTAATAAGTTCCTTGAATCAGGTTACAATCATGTAACTAAACTACTGCATGATCTCAACTCAGTGTAGTACAAACACAATTTTTTAATCCAATTACTCATTTCATCATTTTTGGGGAAATCTCATTTTCTGTTATTTAACATCTTTAGCAGACACTATAGATTTGTGGTCCTCTTCAAGTACAAATACATTCAGTTAAGTCCTGCACAACTTAAAACTTACAAAGTCCAATTTAGCACTCATATTTTCTCTGGTCCCCATACAGCTGGATCTTATCCTGTGGAGCTGAGAGTGGGGAGGTGGCATGAACTACATCTTCTCTTGGGAAGAAAAAAGGAGTCAAATACCTCTTATTTTTCTGGTGCTGTAATTCTCCTCGGGCTGTCCCTGCCATCTGTGCTCTCTGTGAGACCACATCTAAGTACCTGTCTCCTGGGGATGCATGTGTGGGGTGCAAGCACACCAGAAGACTTTTGGAGAGAGAGTGTCCTCAGATGGAACACTGCTCAGCTTGACCACCTCGCCCTTGTCTCAGTAGGTTTCGCTCTGAGTGTAACTATAGTCCACCAACTTTATGGAGTATCCATTTGACCTGGGGAAAAGTTCCACATCCTTATTAAGCTGAAATATAAGAACCTAGACTGCCTCACAGGTTTCCTCTTTCAGAAGAGAGATTAATGTTCTGTAAAAACAAGAATTCCAAATGAGGATGGAAATGGCAAAGTTCCTCCACCTCCACTTTTTGCTGACAAATCCAATGGATCTGTTCATCCATTTGCGTTATCCTCACCTGCCAGAAGGGAAGACAGATTTCTCCTAGGAGGAAGGTGCAGTACTCCAATGGAATGATTTTCTTCTCTTTGTAGTCTTCTGCTTATACAGAGTGTGATGCAGTGAGCTTGGGGGTTGGAATGTTGGGACTGAGGTTCCAGAGCCAGTTCAGCCTCTTCTTATTCAACTCTGCAGGGGATGCCTAACGTTTTCTCAATTGCTTAGTATTTTCCATCTCTTTCTTCTCTTTATGAATTATCGCAGTTGAAAATTCCAAGACAGCAGAAGCAGGCCCACGCATTTCCACACAACTTCCTGTTGCTGGACTGGTGTCATTTTTTCTCCTTGAGATTAAGTGCACTTTAGTAATCTGATTTATTTACTGTTGAATTTACACTGTATATCTCAAATGGCAAGGTGATCTCATTTCATGTATAAAAACTCAAATCTTTAAGTGTTTCATCTTGTAGCCCTAGTATTTGGTTAACGGGCAGGAATGTAAATATGTAACTAAGAGAAAAACATAAATGCAAAGGGTAGCCAGGGCCAAGCTGGACAATCCCACTGGAACCAATCCTAACAATCTAGAAACTGTGTGTCTGGCATTTGCTCTTCCTTTAGCAAAGAGATGTACCATTTTTGTAAAGATATAGAATAACATAAAGAGATATAGTGAAGATCAGAATAACAAATGCTTTATGCTGATGGAAATATGAAATATGGAATACATAATCATAGTCATGTTTTCTGTAAAATTTACATCAATAATTTGAATGTTAGAATATATAACATAGTTTAGATTTAAACTTTCTACCTTAAGCACACATATTTTCATCGAGTCACTACGGTTTCCTTTAAAAGTGATAATTCAACCTCGCTCACATTTTTCCAATCAGACAGGCTTACGTCCTTTTAACAATGCCTAGAATTACCCTTTTACCCTGGCCAACCTACAATGTGCTCTCACAATCACTCCTTCTTGGAAGTGCTTTCACACTAAAACTCTCTCTTCCCCCAGAATGAGTCGCCAGCAAGCAACAACATATTTCTTACATTATATTGTATTTATATTTTATTTATTTATTTATATTTTAATATATTACACTATATCATATTCTACTTCTTATACTACAAATCTCTGATTTATCTTTTCTCCTAGCTTGTAAATTCCTTGAGTGGAACTAGTATGCCCATTCATTTCAGTATTTCAAGTGCCAAAACATATGAGAGTAGAGGGTAGAGGGAATGATGAAATTTGGTAGAGGTGGGAGAAGGAAAAGGATTATTTTATAGCACCTTATTATTGAGTCTCTATAAGGTGAATCTGTTATATCCCCCTTTCAATACATTTGTGTCTACAGAAGCAGCAAGGTGTTTATTAGGGATAGACATCTTTGAAAGAAGAGGGGAGAAACAAAGCTGGGAAAATGGAGTAATTGAACTGCAATTCACACAAAACCTCCACAAAACCTCAATCAACTGGATGAGGATCTCTCAAGGCAACATTGTCCATCTTGGATGGACCACTTCACTTATAATAGATGGTTATTGAGCAACGTGACCTTAAGATGTAGTGGGTCAGTAGGCAGGTCTTGATGGGCAGCTCCAGTTACATGGCCATGTGGTCCGATTGTGATCCCTTAGCCGGTCATTTCTTCTTGCTCAATTATGTGCCAGGAATTTTTTTAAGGTATGTAATGCTGCACAGAATATAGTATTACCTTGCTTATGAAACCTGGAGACTTCATTGTGATTCTCCCCTGGGAATGACCACAAATTCCACAGAATATTTCTTCCCATCCCTAATACATCAAACAGCATTAGGCTCACTGCATCAGTCATACGGCCCAAGTGGCAGGGCAGCTTGAACCACTGCTTGGACCTGTTGCAGCGCCCTTTTCTGCTGCGGTCCCAGTTCAGTGCTGGCATGGCAGCCTTGTGCACCATTTAGTGCCTAGGCTCCGTTTTCCTCTGTACATCTCAAAAGCCTGATGCATCTCACTCACTGATGAATACCCTATCGAATCTCCTGCCTCATCAGAGACCCCTACTTTTGGTATCAACTGTTCCATATTTTATTATCCAGTAGCAGACACAGAGATGTAGACTGGACTGCAAGGTATCTTGTAAAAGGAATTAGGGCTTTGATCAGGCAGGAGGGAAGTTGGACTGTACTGGAGGCATGATAATGCCTCAGCTCACCCATCAAGGAAGTCTGGAATGAGGAGTATTACATTCTGTAGAATGTCCACCTTAGGCTAAAATGGCCAGTCCTTTATACCCTTGCTTCCTTCTTTACTCAGATGCAAGCTTCTCCGGGAACAGTACAACTGTGTTAGAGACAGCTTTTTGCACCTGAGGCAGACCCTAACCGTCTGCAGCCTGAATTATCCCCAGCTAGGCAGCAAATGGGAATCTTAGCTGACATCTCCATATTTACTATAATATCCTCTTTAATATGTATCTATTTTAAATAAAATCCCAAAAGCTGATCTAATTTCATAGATCAAAATCTTGTTGAAGTTTGAATTGTGAGGTATAATAAATTCTGCAATGCATGTATCGTTATGAATATGTGTATACACAAACCTAAGAATTTATGATCTTCATTTATTTAGCAGTATTTCTCAATTTTTTCTATTGCAAAACATTTCTGTCAAATAAATCATCAGAACATTTAAATATGGTTCCTTTGCCCTCAAAATGTTTTCTAGGATACTTCCAAGTCATCTATTAGCTGACTTGAGAAACAAAATTGGTTTATATTAATAAGTGAGCAAATTCTCATTTACTACATGAAGATTTGTGGATGATGTTTTGAGTGAAATTACTCTGAAAATATATTCATTCCACCTCACACTATATATAGATAGTCTTCTAAAATGATCATGTTCTTCCTCCTTGCTGAGGCAAAATATCAGTGATCAGGCAATTAATGTAACATTAAAGATATCTAACATTTCTGTCTTAGTTTAGGCTGCTGTAACAAAATGTCTTAGATCAGGTGGATTAAACAACAGATATTTATTTCCCACAGTTCTGGAGACTGGGAAGTCCAAGATCAACGTGCCATATGATTTGATTCCTAGGAGGACCCTCTTTCTGGCCTGCAGGTGGCCGCCTTCTCACCATGTCCAAACAGGGAAGAGAGAGGGAGACAGAGAAAGAGAGAGAGAGTGCGGAGTGCTCAGGTTTCTAGTCCTCTTGTTATAAGAACACTAATCTCTCCACCCTCATGACCTCATCTAAACCTAATTACCTCCCAGAGGCCCCACCTCCAAAAGGATCACAGTAGGGCTTCAACATATAAATTTTGGGGGGAAGGAATACAATTCAGTCCCAAATATTCACTCTTTTGCAGTCATTGTGGTGAGAACTGAAAATAAAGTCAATAGTCAACAAACTGAAGAATTTGGTAGTATCAATATATTCTGTTTAACAGAGAATAAAGCTGAGGGCAATCCAGATAAAGGAGCAAACTGAGACTATAACGTGTAGTGTCTTATCCCTAAGGTCATATGGATGAATAATAATGAAACTAAAATTCAAACCCAGATAGGAAATCTGATTCCAAAGCCTATACTTTTAGCTATTATGGACTTTGTATCTTTTATTCAGTTAAGAGTTGAGAAAGTGGAACACAAATTACTGCCTTGTAGAATATGAGTTAGATATATATATATATATATATATATATATATATATATACATACATATATGTGTGTGTGTGTGTGTGTGTGTGACTGTTGCGATGTGTTTTCAATAGCTAATGGGAGGTAGTTTTATAGATAATTTAAGGGGTAATTTGCCTGACAGTTAAATATGAATTAGAAAGGTGAAATATCACTGTTATTTGAAAGTTTCTTATTAGAAAAGAATAAAGCTGAAGGGAAGGGAAGGGAGGAAGAACAAGGCAGGCATTTTAAGCATGTCTGTTCATTCCACCCCATATATGGATGGTTGACTAGACTACAGCATGACAATAAAGTCCAGAAAATATATGATAAATATTATGTGTGTGTGAGTTGTGAGATTATATGATGTAGTAATTGATGATTTCAAAGGGATATCAATTGAGACAAAAATAATTACATAGTAGCTTCTTTCCTTTGTGCTTCAATGCATTACAGACATAAGAATCAGGGTAATTTACTAAAATTATTATAAGGGAGCTAGAGAATGTGGCCCAAGTACACCCTCTCTGGTGTAGCTTGATTTAAGGGTGAAAGTTATATGAACTGAAGCAGAGAACAGGCTTCAGAGAGAGTGAGAATCTCAAAAATTGTATTCAACTTCGTAATTGTCCATATATACATATTCTGGAGAGGAGATCCATAGCTTTCATTCATTCTCAAAAGATTTATATTAAAAATGTTCTTATTTCAACTTTGTTTTCAAATTACAGTTCAGCTGAGTATACAATCAAACTTGATAGTTACTTTCCTTTTGTAATCAAAGGAGAATATTTTATTCTCTTCCAGCTTCCGTTGTTACTGTTTTGAAGTCTGCTGTTAGTTGTCATTTTTTTAACAAATAGTACATGTCTTAATGTGGATTTCAGTATTTGTTCTGCTTGGGGTTCAGTTTCATTTCTGAATCTGAAAATCCCTATCTTTCATCAGCTGTGGAAAATATTATATCATTACCTTCTTGAATATTGTCTCTTTTCTCATTCTCTCTGTTCCTTTATTCTGAAAATCTAAATAACATGCTAAACTTGTTATTTGAAAGCTTAGAATACCATATCTCCTTACATATATTTTATTATGTTTCATTCTTTTATTATGCTATTCAGCTCTGTCTACTAGCTCACTAATTCTTTGTTAACTTATGTTTAATCTGCCATTCAACCTCTTATTAAGTTTTTAATTCAATGATCACATTTTAATTTACATAATTTCTATTAGTTCATTGGCTTGTTTCAGCAGACTCTCACTCAGAGTGGCTTATTTACTAGTATATTTTATGACTTTAGGTTGTGATCTCTTATTTTGCTTATCTTCTTTACTGGGAATCCTGCAAGGCCTTAGGTTTGGGTGTATTCTTCCAAAGAGGATATCCGTTTGCCTCTGGAAGTTACCCTGGAGCATTACAAAGCTGGAAGCACCAGAGCACCCTAAATTAATTTCTTGATTTGAGGTATTCTATGAGAGTACTATGAGAGCAGGTTTATAGTTACTGATTGTCAAACAAATATTTATCTACCCACCTCACCCCACCCAATCAAACTAGGATTTGATTCAAGGCCAAGCCAGACAAATTTTAGTTGCCAGTAGTCTTGTGTGTGTGTATGTGTGTGTTTTCTAGCTCACACTTTTAGTTTCATCCAAGAACTCAGACGTTCCTGGCTCCATGCAGGAGTCCCATCCTCAAATCTCTCTCGTATCTTCTTTCCCCAGTGATGATATTCAAAACCAATCTGTGTGAAAGCTCTCAGTTATCTGAGTAACAGTGATGTTTTCAACAGGACTGCAGAATTGATAGAAATGCAGTTCCATGGCTACTCCTCTAGTTTCATATCTCCCCGTCCACTTCATTTTTGATAGTTTAGAGTTTGCCTTTCTTTTCTGTGAGATAATATGTACATTTAAACAGATTTTTGAAAATGGTATGTATAATCCGTAATTGTACTTAGAAAACTTGTTTCTCTGGCTGTGTAAGTAACCCTATGCTGAAACTCTGAAGATATATTTGAAGGCACTCATATTTTTAAATAGTGAAAAAAATGCTAATTTTGTGTATTTGTTTTATGGTTTGTGCTAATCATTCATCTTAAACTTTAAGAGCTTTTTAAAACATAATTATACTCATTGCCTTTGAGGCATTTGTTAAAAGATAGATTTAGGTTTATCTATGAAAAGACACGTGCATATGGTCATGAACGTTTCAGCTACTACTTTTTTTTTGGCCCTCAGAGTGGCTTTATGTTTTTCTAACTTACGTTAGTTTAGTGCATGTTTAGTTACTTTTCCTTGTTTATAAATATCTGTAATTCATTATATACTATTCATGTATCTGCTTCTAATTGCTGATATTGTGACATAGAAATAAATATCAGTTCTCACTTGATTGTAATGTCATTCAGCAGGAAAATTTTAGCATCATAATTTTCCTGTTAGTAGATTCTGATTCTAAGTGACTCACTAATTAAGTTCCTATGAATTACACTTGCTCACTCTGTACCTGATCCTAGGCTTAGGGGTCAGCTGAAGCCTAGACCTATTATTATATTCTTCTCCAAGATTTAGCTGAAGCCTTACTGATCATCCCAATCACTGATGTGGCACAAAACTAATTTTCAAAACATAGAGAATTGTGAATAAATCAGATATCAAAAACTTAAACTATTCAAATATAGAATATGAGTCATTCTGACATTTAATTTTGAGTGAAAATCATGTATTACAGGTGTAGCACTGTTTGGCTGGGAGGGCTACATGACATTCATTACCATATCATTTAACATTTTGTAAGTGTGTTCTATACACCTCATTGGGCACAAATGAAGAGAAAATAATAATCTTGCAAAACAGCTACTCATTTTTCAGTCTTCAAACTCAAAATGAAAAATTAATATTTTAAAATATCAAGTTCTTTTTAACAGAACATAAAACAGTTCTCTCAAATAGCATAATCTCTTTCTTTTGATTTGTGAAATGTTTAACCAGCTAGAATCACACATAGAAGTCCTTCCATGGCTACCAAAATTATTATATGCTCTGCTTTATTTGGGTCTAAGCTTATAGTAGAATTTCCCTTTGTTCCTGAAAATAAAGGAGATAACTTTTATTTGAAAATAAGAGCATTACCTAAATAAAATTCCATTGAAACTTTTATTTTTCCAAATTCTTCCCGTTTTCACTAATCAAGGGATGTAGTCATTGATTACAATTTGGAAATAAATACACAGTTGGATTTTTTAGTCCTCTCATTGCGTAGTTCCACTGAACCTTCAATGTGGCTTTGCAGGATGCAATTTCAGTGTGTATATTTAAATTTTAGATGTAATTTTAACATTATAGTATTTAGTTTGTAAACACTATAGTTAAGATTATAAGCATGCTTCATTATTACATATAATTCCAAACTTCTTATCCAGGCTTTAATTTTAGCAAAAGATCTGTTTAATTAAAATTTGAAAGAAAAAAATCAATTTATATGGTAGAGAAAGCCATTTTCTTTTTTTTTTGAAAAGTAGTATTCAATAAGCATCTTTTCCAAGATTGTTTTGAATTGTGTGTTTGGATTTATACAATACATGCCTGTGTCTGATAGATCAGCAAACTGATTTTGAATAGAAGTTTAAATTGAAATAGATTGAAGATTAGCGCTACTCTACTATAATTTTTTTCATTTTAACATATATAGTTTTCAATTTGTCTGCCAATCTTAAAATTTCTAAATCTTTCATTCTCTGATCATTTCGTATTTCATGAGTACTATATATTCTCTCTCTGATAATTGTAATTATAGTCTGTTTTCAAAGTTGTTTCTGTTCCCTAATTTTTTTCCTAGACTTATTTTGCTGTTATTATTGTTATTGATTTTATTCTCTGTCACTCATATTGGAAACTTTTCTCAAATATTTGGTGATCCTTGTCTGGATGTGTATATCTCAAAGTGAGAAAAAACCACCACTAGGCTCTGTTTGCAAGGGTAGGGCTTCTCAAGCTTTGTGATCAGATGGGTTTATGATTCCCCATCAACAAAGGTCTGTGAAATGTCAGCTGTTTGTAGACATCTTTTTTGAGGATTTTTAGTTATTATCTACACATTTGACTACTGGAGCTTTGCAGAAAAGCAGTTTATGTCAGATGGTATCCCACAAATTTTTGCCAGCTCATCAGCTCCAAACTCCCTCATATTTATAACCCCATAGTCTAAGCTTCCTTGGTCCATTTTATCCAGATAATAAACCTTTCATCTTCTGTTGAGAGAGAGGAATTCATCTTCCCTTAAATCTGAGACAAGAACTTGAAAGTACAATTGTTCAAATGTTTGGTGATCATCCATTTCTTTGTTCCCATGTTTTGGACTTAAAATTTCTGAGACTTTCCTGAGTTCTGTAGGTCTAATCAGTTTACCTCCTCTTGCCATCTCATCTTTATATACAGATATTTATTATTTTTGTGTAATATTTTTTACATTTGGGCTTTTTCAAGTTTTAAAGCACAGACAATATTATATTAAAATTAATTCATTAATATATTGATGGCTATAATATTGACAATTCCCCTTTAGAAAAATGAGCATATCAATGTTTCTTACTGAGTAATGATTAGTACCTATAATAAGCTAAATTTCCTGCTTTATTGCGTGGCTAGTGAGGAAAAAAAATCACAATTATCTTGGAAACTGGCTAGTGCCATATGCATACTCAGAGGAAATTTTGAATATAAGCTTAAACTTCAAAATTTGACAGTTTTTCTCAACAAGAACCAGAATAACAAAGGCCATTCGCTATGGACACAGTGTAAGGTTGCATATATTGTATCATATACAACTACAAGAAGAGCTATTTACATTTATTATGAGGTCAGTATTATTCAATATGGCAGCTCTGCCTTTTGGTAGATATTTCTGCATTGCATAAAAGAACCTATTAGAATCTATAAAGTAATTTGATCCAACCAGTTCTATAATGGGAAGCATGCTATTTGATATCCACCTAAAATTGTATTGTTTAAAACCCCACTAGCTATGCAATAGATTTCAGGTTATTCAATAGCTCCTGGATTCTTCATTGGTAATTGAGGAACATGTTGTATATGTACAGTGCTACGTCTCTAAACGGAGTACATAATAATGTAAGAGGTCATATTTCTATTAATTGTCAATTAATTTTTAATGAAAATATACAGGATTGGGCTTCTTTTAATCTGAATTATAAACCTCAAAAAGAAAGTAATTGTTAATGAAAACATTTTGTTAAAGTTATTGCCTATAAAATTTCTTCCTTGATCATAGCTGAGTATGAAACATTTTGCTTTTGTTAGTATTTAAAAAGAAGGCCAGTGATTATTTAAAATATAGAGTAAAAATAATGAGGATGAGCATCAAACTTTAACTTGAGTAAGCCCATACAAATATTTCTTCACATGCATTTTGCCATATTATGATGTTATCTAAGTTGTGACTTTCCTAAATTTATGGGGAATTTTCTATGTTATGTTATGGTGCCACTAAAAATAAAGAAATAATCGATATGTCTTTATGTTACTTAAAAACTTCCTTTTTAATTTTTTTGGAAATGTACCTCAGAAGATATCACTGCGTATAACATGATCATACTTTTAGGTCTTTTCTGTCTCCCCTCCTTTCAAACCACACAGGCAGAGTGGTTTATTTTAACTATAAAAATGAATTTTCTTCTTTTCTTTTTCTCTTATCTCTGTGTTTTTTCTTTTATGTGTGTTCTCGAAACACATATTGCTATACATTTTCTTTTGTTTCGTGATTTATTAACAGGTATCTTTCATAAACAATGATTAAAGAATTCATGTGATCCAATGACATGAATCTGTGATAGCTACTTCATGTTTGAAATGCTGTAATATATCATTTCTCAACAAACTTCTTTGCCTACCACTTGTGATGAAATGGGTCTAAAAGGATGTTCTGGTTTGTTTGCTTGTTTTCTGTTTTTTGTGGGTTTTTAAAAATAATCTTGTAGTTTCCTAATAGCTAAAAGTTTTTTAACATAATTTCAAATTACACTTTAAGATTTTTATTCCAATGTTTCTTTGAATCCATGTTACTTATTGTTGCCTGAGTGAAACTGGATTTCCCTCCACACATCATACTATTCAGTGTCACAATTTTAGAAATAATTTAAAATAATCATTATTTAGTGTTAGCTCTAAGCTGCTACAGATTTTTAAAACTTAATAAGCTCCAATGCTTTTTTAAGATTCTTTACAATAAATATTTTTTATGATTATACTATTTCCAACATAAATATGCCTAAATAAAAATGGCTATCATTTCTAAATGGCTATATTTCACATGGTGAAAGGCAAAAGAGAAATTGACTGCAAAAATCATCTGTCTATGTTAAATACAAGTGCAATAAACTCTTATGAATTGCAAAAAATAGGAAGAAAAATGTAATCCACAGTCATTTCACATTTTAAGTTAAAGGAAATCTGTTAGAATTTGCATGTAGGGGAAAGATGTCTGTATGTTAAAATTCAAAACAAGAATATCTTAGACTGTTTCCAGTGTGCCCATAAAAAGAACCCGAACTAAATTACAAACATATATAATTGAAATCTTAATGAATTTAAATTATGTAGAAAAAAGTATAGAGGGAACTAAACTAAGGGGAAAATTGTGTGAAATAGCAGTATTAAGTAAAATTACTTGTCTGCTGGAAACTTCCTCACATATGTCAAGATGAAGACACAAATTCATGCAAAATTCTGTACTCAGCTGTAATGATAGAGCTTTTATAAAAATAATTTTTTAAATTTTTTTTAGTAAAATGAATGAGCTTTTCTGTGTGGTTATAATTTTATGAATCACAGATATAAAGGTTATGAAGAAATGAAATTAATTTATATAGGAAAGATGTTTGTGAGGAGTGAGAAAAGAAACATGAATATTTCATGAGTGCCTTATAGGAATTTAATCCACAGGTGGATGAAAGTATTCATAGATCCTAGAAACTTTAAAAAATTAGAACCCATTTCACTGCTGAAAAATACACTCTTCTGGACACTTGAGTGTTCAGTGTAAATAAGATCTTTGCTAGAATATAGCTTACAAATTCTTCTTAATTTCAGTGAGGAATCCCTATGCGCTAACCATCATGATTATTTGTATAGTGAATTTAAATGATAGGGATCTTTAGAAGACATATTTAAATTTTGTTCCCCTAAAATTTTTGAAATCATGCCCAACAATATTTCACTATATTAAAAATTATTTTATTTTATATTATTAAAATTTATTATTATGAACACTATTTTCTCTATTATTGTATATAAATATACTCAGAGTTTAAAGAGAGTATAGAGCTTTTCCTTTACAGACTAAATGGCTCAAGCTTCTTTCATTGGACAGGTTCTAATGCCTTCTTCAGTAGTGCCATCTTCCAAGGGGAGGATGAACACCATGGACTGGCATGATCAGAAGTGGTTTTAGAGATGGGTACCACTCTGGTTCTCAGCTCTTTAGTATCATGTGTGGACCATGGAGACAATGCTCTTACTTTTTCCTACTGTTGCCATCTCATGTGCTCCTTCTTTTTCTACATATTAAGGTCTGGTAAACATTTTAAACTACTAACGTACTGCTTTGATGTTTGCCCCTGTCCTTTTTTAAAAATCACTATTGTATACAGCAGTGATATGTAAAATAGGATTCTCATATTCCAAGAAATATAAAAGATCAGCCATTAGGATGCATAAAGGTAAGCTGAAAAATAATTCCATTTCTCCAACTGAATGATATAAATTATGATTCAAATAATCACATTTAATAAATGAGTGGTAATACTAAGTATACATGTATGTATATGCAAATATGTATTATGTGTTTGTGTGTATGTGTGTGCTTCATGTGTCTTTACTTCTTTATCTCAAAATGTTCCCTTGAAAAAACACTTGGGACATCAAAACCAGTCCACTCATTGTGCCAAACATGCATTCTACTTTCTTATGGCCATGCTTGAGTTTATGTTACTCCTTCTACTCTTTTTTACCCATCCTTCAAGGCCCAATATAAATTTGAGCTTCTTTGTAACCATTTATTTGATTATCTTTTAGTAGAAATATTTTACATTCTTTTGCAACTCTTTAGTAAATATTGCTTATATCAGTCTTTGCCAGTGATCACCTCATAATGTCAGTATTAGGATATGAGTCATATCTCTCCATCTTGACTGCACATCTGAGAACCTGTGTACCATATTGTATAGACCTTTGAATATTCTGTATCACCTGAGATGAATTACTGCACCACTTAATTACAAACTTTGCTTATACTAAAATAAAATTATGTTATTAACTATTTCCAAACATCTGTGAATTATCACCATAACCAAGCTAAATTAAATAAAACCACCTAAGCAAGTTGGTTGTTTTCTTCTTTCTTCGGAGTCTCCAGAGATTCCACAAGCTTTTCTGGGAACTAAGGTTATATAATTATAACCTAATTATCTGTCTTATAAAACCTAATTCTGTTTATATTAATAAACCTTCATGCCACCTACTAAAATTTTTAAAATACATATTGGAGCATTTTTAAGTTTAGACTTAAGTAGACTATTGAGAAAATAGAGTTAGTTATCTTCCTCTAAAAAGTAGTCTTAATTATTCCTAATTTTCTACCCACTCTTCATACCAAAAGGCATTATCCAAACACTGTATGACATGTGCTGCTGCAACTGGCTCACCTAACATTAAAGAAGAAAGGAGATCTCCTTAGGTAAAAGATCATGCTTTTGCAATTGGACATGTCAATGGACAGCGTATTTTTCACATGACAGAAAAATGAATGTATTCCATAAAGCTGCTTCAATCTGGAATATTTTGCCAGAGATCTTAATTTCCACAGCTGGTTCCTGTTGTGACACAGGAACATATAGAAAGAACTTTTTTTTAATTGAAGTATGGTTGATGTACAACATTGTATGTTACAGGTGTACAATGTAGTGATTCACAATTTTCAAAGGTTATACCCCATTAATACTTATTATAAAATGTTAGCTATATTCTCTGTGTTGTACAATATATCCTGGTAGCTTATTTTATATGTAATAGTTTATACTTCTTAATCCCCTACCCTTTTATTGCCCCTCCCCCCTTCTCACTCCCCACTGGTAACCACTAGTTTGTTCTCTTTATCTGTGAGTCTGCTCCTTTTTTGTTATACTCACTAGTATGTTGTACTTTTTAGATTCCACATCTTTATCCATTCATCTGTTGATGGGCACTTAGGTTGCTTCCATATCTTGACAATTGTAAATAATGCTGCTATGAATATTGAGGTGCATGTATCTTTTCTAATTAGACTTTTGGGGTTTTTTTTAGCTATATACTCAGGAGTGGAATTGCTGGGTCATATGGTAGTTCTATTTTTAGTTTTTTGAGAAACCACGAGTAATCAAAACAGTTTGTACTGGCACAAAAACAGATATATAGATCAATGGAACAGAAGAGAGAGCCCAGAAATAAACCCACACACTTATGGTCAATTAATCTATGACAAAGGAGGCAAAAATATACAATGGAGAAAAGACAGTATCTTCATAAGTTGTGCAGGGAAAACTGGGCAGCTACATATAAAAGAATAAAATTAGAACATTCTCTAACACCATATACAAAAATAAATTCAAAATGGATTAAAGACCTAAATGTAAGACCAGAAATCATAAAACTCTTAGAGGAAAACATAGGAGAACACTCTTTGACATAGGTCATAGCAAAATTTTTTTGAATCTTTCTCCTAGAGCAAAGGAACTAAAAGTGATAAATAAACAAAAGCAGCTGTATAGCACAGGGAGATCAGCTCAGTGCTTTGTGACCACCTAGAGGGGTGGGATAGGGAAGGTGGGAGGGAGACGCAAGAGGGAGGAGATATGGGGATATATGTATATGTATAGCTGATTCACTTTGTTATAAAGCAGAAACTGGCACACCATTGTAAAGCAATTATACTCCAATAAAGATGTTAAAATAAATAAATAAATAAGAATAAATTTAAAAAAAAAAGGAACCTAATTAAATTTAAAATCTTTTGCACAGCAAAAGAAGCCATGGACAAAACAAAAAGATATAACCAGCTCATACAACTCACCATCAAAAAAACAAATTGATTAAATAATGGTCAGATGAACTAAATAAACATTTTTCCAAAGAGGAAATGCAGATGGCCAACAGGCACATGAAAATATGCTCAACATTTCTAATCATCAGAGAAATGCAAATCAAAATTAAAATGAGACATCACCTCTCACCTGTCAGAATGAGTATCATCAAAAAAAACACAAATAACAAGTGTTGGTGAGGATGTAGTTAAAAGGGAACTTTTGTATACTGTTGGTGGGAATGTAAATTGGTGCGGCTACTGTGGAAAGACCTTTGGATTTGATGTCCAGGGTAGCATTGTCTTATCCCCCATCTATTGGTAGGGTCACTCAGCCTACATTCTGTTTCTTTAACTGCTTGCCTCAATCAATGATTCTCACTTAATCCTATTTGTTCTGTAGTCCTTATTTCTTGATGCTTAAATTATAAATAGTTTTTTAGTGAACATGCCTCTTCCTTCATTTTATGAAGTAGTAGTTTAGTAGTGACTTAATCCCTAATGACTGTTATTTGGGGCAGGATATTTATCCCCTCTGATATGTATGTATACATACAGTTTCCAATTAACATAAATGACTCCCTACTTCATCATCTTAATTGAAATAATACACGCTCATTCATTTAGTTTGACAAAAAATTTGGATGTAACGACTATATCCAGGTAGATTTTAGGTGCTAAAGAAAAAACACACAGCACAACGTATGGGAGAGCACACAGAGAAACAGTTTGTTTATTTCAGACAGAAGCAAGGCAGAAATACATACCCAGAGAGAAAGGGTGTGGGTGTCCACTCTAATGAAGAGGAGTGCAGTAAGTCAGAAGCTAGGCAGAAATACACACCCAGAGAGGAGTGCGGAAATTCTGAACAAGGAGCACAGTAAAGAGATGATTTAAATCACTTATCCAAGACAGTCCTTCTGGTCTTTGTTTACATTTGGCCAATTATCTCATTTCTTTTTTCACACCTGACTGGTCCCAGGACCCTCCCCCAACATGCATGCGCAACTTTTTGCTGAGATGGATCCCACCGCAGAGGCCTGCGGGTGCATGTCCACGCATATTATGGGGTGTCAGCCCCTCCCTTTTTGACCCCCAAGGAGACTTCCTGCACATGTGCAGACAGGGAAGTTTTCCTTGACCTCAGGAGTGGGCACCTTATCGCTTTACTTCAGCAGAGCTTAGCTTCTGCCATTAGCTTTGTCCTTGGAGTGTCTGGGTGAGAACACAGCTTCAGTTTGCTCCACTTGACAAACACCTGTTGTCAAGCTCAGGGGAACATCTATCTCCTACCTCAGTATGGTATATTATGTTATATAACATTTAATCTCTCTATCTCTCTCTTTCTATATATATTAGATATAAAAAACCTGGTAGTGATATGAAGTATGAAGAAACATGAAACAGATCAAGAAGTTGGAGGGTGACTAGAGGTGGCAGTCCAGGGTGGTTTTAGAAGGAGTGGTCAGGCCAGGACTCTGAAGAGGCCTGAATGAAGTGAAGAGCCCTTTGAGCAGAGCCCTAAATGAAGCAAGGGAGTGATTTTTTAAAGATGGGGGAAGTCTGGCCAGGGCAGAAGTCAATGAAAAGGCCATTTTGGCTGGAATGTATTATCAAAGGGTGGAGTTAAATGAAGCAATGATAAAAAAAAAAAAAAAAAAAAAAAAAGCCAAGGCCCAAATCCAGTGGGCCCTGTAGACCTTGGAGAGGATTATGCATTTTATTCTTAATGGTATGAGAAGTCACTGAAAGTCTCATGAGTCATTTTTTTTAAAGCACTATAGGTGAGGTTATTTTCAAATAATGGCATTACTAAAAGGGGTCCTTTTGACTAGGGAAGAACCTTTCTCAACTTCTCCTTTATTACATGAAACAAAATTCTCATGTTACAAAGGTTAAATTTGTTTCCTTTTATTATACTCAAAAGATAGTAATCTCATTAAAGCTAAACTTTTGTGATTCTAAGTTAAAAAACATATTCAAGGGTAACAATTTCACAATATATATCCAATCATCACACTGTATATTTTAAATTTATACAATTTTATTTGTCAATTATATCTCAATAAAGTTGGAAATTTAATTTTTTGGTATCATTAATTTTCTCTGTTGTTTTTCTATTCCCTGTTTCATTTATCTCTCTTCTAATCTTTATTATTTCCTTAATTCTGCTAGCTTTGAGTTTAGTCAGTTCTTTTTCTTATTCCTTTAGTTGTAAAGCTAGGTTGTTGATGTGACATCTTTCCTGTTTTTTTAATATAAGCATTTAGAGCTATAAATTTCCCCCTTAGCTCTGCTTTCCCTATGTTTTTGGTATATGTTGTTTTCATTTACATTCATTTCTAAGTATTTTCTAACTGCCCTTATGATTTCTTTTTTAACTCCTTGGTTTTCAGAGTGTGATGTTTAATTTCCACTATTTTGTGAATTTTTGAGATTTTCTCTGTTACCAATTTCTAACATCATCTTGTGATGGTCATAGAAGGTACTTTGCATGATGTTTGTCTTTTTAAATTTCTTAAGTCTTAATTTGTGGCCTGACATATGGTCTATCTTGAAACATGCCCCATTGCACTTGAAAATGTTTTGCTGTTGTTTTGAGGTAATGTTCTGTATATGTCTGTTAGATCTAGTTGGTTTATTTTGTTGTTTAAGTCCTCTATTTCCTTACTTATCATCTGTTTGATTATTCCATTATTGAGTAGTGTACTGAAGTCTCCAACTCTTATTTTAAAACTATTGCTCCCTTCATTTCTGTCAGTTTTTGTTTCACATATGATGATATTTCAGTAGTATGTAAATGTTTATAATAGTTATATCTTCTTGCTGTATTGTAAATTTTATTAGTGCATAATGTCATTCTTTTTCTCTTGTAACATTTTTGGATTTAAGGTCTATTTTGTCTGATATTAGTATAGCCATCCCTGCTCTCTTTTGGTTATTATTTGCATTGATAATCTTTTTCCTTCCCTTCACTTTCAACCTAGTCTCTCTTTAGTCTTTGACTCTAAAGTGATTCCCTAGAGACAGCTTAAAGTTGGATAATATGATTTTAGTCATTCTGCCTACTCTGTCATTTCACTGGAGAGTTTGATCCATTTACATTTAAAGTAATTACCAATAAGGAGGGACTCCTATCATTTTGCTATTTGTTTTCTATATGCCTTATAGCTCTTTTTGGTCCTCATTTTCTGCATTGTTGTCTTCTTTTGTGTTTAGTCAATTTCTCTTTGTACTGAGATATTTAAATTCCTTTTGCATTTCCTTTTATGTTTATCCTATAGCTATTTTAGTTTTTGGTTACCATGGGATTTCACTTATTCTAAAATTGTAACACTGTAATTTGAATTCATACCAGCTTAACTTCAATAATGTACAAACACTCAGTTCCTTTACAGCTTCATCCCCATTCTTTTGGTTGTTGATATCACAACTTTACATCTTTATACATTGTGTGCCCAAACATGAACTGGGATAATTCTTTTAAACACATTAGTCTGTTAAATTATGTAGAAAACAAAATTTGGAGTTACAGAAAAAAAGTCACAATAATACTAGCTATTAGAATAATATTTCTGAATGTAATAGTCTCTTAATGTCAAAAACAATCAGTGCAGTTACAAACCATTGCTACAGTAGTACTATTTTATAATTGTCCATGTATTTATCTTCACTGAGAACTGTATTTGTTCATATGGCTTTAGTTACTGTCTAGTGTCCTTTCATCTCATCTTGCAGGACTCCCTTGAGTATTTTTTTCAGGGTAAGTCTAGTGGTAACAAACTTCCTCAGCTTTTGTTTATCTGGAATGTCTTAATTTCTCCCTCATTTTTGATAGACAGGCTTGCCAGATACAGGACAGTTTTTTCCTTTCAGTGCTTTAAATAAATTATTCCACTGCCTTTTGTTCTCTAAAGTTTCTGATGAGAAATATGCTGATGATGTTATTGAGGATCCCCTATATGTGATGAGTCACTTGTTTCTTGCTGCTTTGAAGATTCTCTCTTTTTCTTTGTCTTTTGAAAATTTGATTATAATGTGTCTCGGTGTGGCCTTCTTTGAGTTCCTCTGCCATGAAATTCATTGAGCTTCTTGAATGTTAATATTCATGACTGAAATTTTCAGCAGTTATTTCTCCAGTATTCTCTGTCTCTTTCTCTCAGTTTTCTTTCTGGAACTCTTACAGTGTGCTCTTTGTCCACTTGGTTGTGTCCATGTCCACTGGTCCCTTGGGCTCTGTTTACTTTTCTTCAATCTTTTGTTTCTCTTCCTCTAATTCAAGGATTTCCATTGTCTTATCTTTAAATTCATTGATTCTTTCTTCTGCTCTTTCATATCTGCCTGTGAATCCATCTGATGAATCTTTCATTTCAGTTACTGCAGTTTTAAGCTTCAGAATTATGTTTTGGTTTCTTTTTAGGTTTTCTCTCTTTATTGGTATTTCCATTTTGGTCATACATTGTTTTCTTGACTTTGCCCACATCTTCCTGTAGTTATTTAAGCATCTCTAACACAGTTGTTTCAAAGTCTTTGTCTAGTATATCTGCCATGAGGTCTTTTTCAGGGACAATTTCTGCTGATTTCATTTTTCCTTTGAATGGACCATGTTTCCCTGTTTCTTTGCAAGCCTTATGATTTTATGTTGAAAACCGGACATTTGAATGTACTAATGTGGTAACTCTGGAAATCAGATCCTCCTTCTTCCCCCTGGTTAACTCTTATTGTTATTGTTGTTGTTTATTTTGATTTTTTTAAAAATATTGTTTTAGGTTGGGTCTGTGCCAAGATGTAAACCTAAGGTCTTCTCAGTGTGCCAGTCTTCTAAATCACCAGGGAGTCATTTCAGCCAAAGGAGAAGGGGCAGCAACAAATGCAGGGAATTGCAACAACAATGGCTGCCCACTTCTGTGATCAAAGGCTCCCCACCTCTGTGATCAAAGGCAGCAACCAAAGATCAGAGCAAGATCCCGATAT
This sequence comes from Balaenoptera ricei, assembly GCF_028023285.1. NCBI lineage: Eukaryota > Metazoa > Chordata > Mammalia > Artiodactyla > Balaenopteridae > Balaenoptera > Balaenoptera ricei. Next base: position 138,812,757 of record NC_082642.1, read on the forward strand.
TTGCAAGACAGGGTCCTTTTTACCCACCCTGACTCCCACAATCTGTGTAGAAGTTGCTCCGGGAACATATGTACAGCAACTACTTGGCTGAGGTGGGGATGGTAGCTGCTGACACCTGAAATGACCAAAATTTACCATAATTTACTGTCCATGTCTTCTTCTAGAAGTTTCAGGGCTTTAATAGTCTCCAGAATTCCAAACTATCTTCATCAAGCAGATTCTTCCAGTACAATTGTTGTCTAGGTGGGGAGACAGATTCCTGGTGCTTCTGACTCCACCTCTTTCCTAGAATCCTCCCTTAGTGATGTGGATGGACCTAGAGTCTGTCATACAGAGTGAAGTAAGTCAGAAAGAGAAAAAATTTGCATTTCTTAATATTCATTGAAACTTTAACATATAGACACTCTTTCTTTGTGCTTTAAAAGTTAAGATTCAGATTATTTTTTAAAACAATTTTTATGATGGATTCCAGTGGAATTGTTCAGATGAGCATTTTCAGTTTGTAGGAAGTATTCATAAGAAAGTTAATTATGCACATGGATGTTTAACCATGGAATTATCTGCTTCATAATTTAAATTCTCCAAAAAAAACATATTTTAAAATGCTCCAAGTCAAAAGAGCTTAATACCTTTCAAAATAGCTATATAGAAATATAATGTAATATTTGTGTTGAATGCTGAAAATATTATTTACAAATAAAATTTTTGTCACTAGTTTTTTAGGGATCTGAAAATCCCTAAAATGTAAATGGCAAGCATTTATATTAATTTATTTGAAACACTTAAACAACAAGATATAGAAAGGAACATACACGCTCCCAAATACCTAGAGAAAGTAGAATGTTTCCACATCCTGAAATTCATTGAAAAATAGCAAGCAATTGATTACAACTAAAAGAGATGTCTGGGTTCACTACAGAGAAAAATATGGCCTCTCTAGGAGAAATTTTGAGTATTAATATGAGTTAAATAGTATGTAACTTCCTTGAAAATGGAGAAAGAAAAAAATTTAGAAAAACTAAAAACTCTGGGGAAAAAAACTGCCCGAGTTGCACTTGCTGCATTAGTTCAGAATCTTACTTGCATTGTAAGGGAATTTCTGGACTGTCTGTATGGTTTGGTGTATTGCGTAACAGAGAACATAAATGATACAGCAAGACTAGTTCATTCCTCTTTATTTGGAAATGTGGCTAGGAACTTTTAATGGGATACATAAAATAAACTTTTTAATTTAGTATTTAAAAATACATAAAAATGAAAGAATAGATTGGCCAAAGTGCACAATAGGCAGAAGTGACTGGTAAATGTCTCTTTTCTAAAGTGAAAGGCTTAAGAATCAGAACTCTCAATAATCAGATTGTTTGATCTGATTTGCTCTGAATTTCTCATTATTGAATCTTGCTGTAAATATAATGTGCTTCTGTGAACTATAGGAAAAATTACTGAGTCGTATCCAGCTTATAGTGACGGAAATTTATGAAGATCATCAGCATGGATTTATATTGTTCATTCTGATGAGAATCCAGGAATACAGGAATAAGTAAAATATTCTAAGAAAGAGGTTGTGCCCTCTAAAAGCTTAGGTTAAATCTTGAAAAGTATATACAGGATTATCATTTTTATTAGTTTATAGTTTTTATTTTTATATGTAATTAATGTCTTTGAGAAGAGAGAATACATTTTCCTCATGTTCAGGTTTATGAGGACTTTTTAGATTCCTTGCTTACAAGTGATTTTCTGTACTCTGGTTTTACAGGGTGGGATACAAGTGTGGGACAATACAAAGCTTTAACTTTAAGATAGAATCCAAGCTTTGCATTTCTTGTCTGGTTAATCTTCTGAGCCGCCATTTATTAATCTATGAAATGGAGAGTACAACCAAACTGGTCAAGTCTAAGTATTCAAGGACACAACATCAAATGGGAATTGAATGGTGGATTTTTTGCACAGGCAAAAAGTTTTACTTGGAGAAGTAAAATGTGCTTTAATTATTCAGCAACACAAGAATAGAATCAATAAATTAGTGATAAAGGATAACAACTGTAGATTTAGCAAGTGTCTTTTATTGGATCATTTTTTTCTTTTTTCTTTTTTTAACATCTTTATTGGAGTATAATTGCTTTACAATGTTGAGTTAGTTTCTGCTGTATAACAAAGTGAATCAGCTATATGTATACATATATCCCCATATCCCTTCCTTCTTGTGTCTCCCTCCCACCCTCCCTATCCCACCCCTCTAGGTGGGCACAAAGGACTGAGCTGATCTCCCTGTGCTATGCAGCTGCGTCCAACTAGCTATCTATTTACATTTGGTAATGTATATATGTCAATGCTACTCTCTCACTTCGTCCCAGCTTACCCTTCCCCTCCCTGTGTCCTCAAGTCCATACTCTACGTCAGCATCTTTATTCCTGTCCTGCCCCTAGGTTCTTCAGAACCATATATATATTTTTTAGATTCCATATATATGTGTTAGCATACGGTATTTGTTTTTCTCTTTCTGACTTACTTCACTCAGTATGACAGATTCTAGGTCCATCCACCTCACTACAAATAACTCAGTTTCGTTTCTTTTTTTATGGCTGAGTAATATTCCACTGTGTATATGTGTCACATCTTCTTTATCCATTCATCTGTTGATGGACACTTAGGTTGATTCCATGTCCTGGCTATTGTAAATAGTGCTGCAATGAACAATGTGGTACATGACTCTTTTTGAATTGTGGTTTTCTCAGGGTATATGCCCAGTACTGGTATTACGAGGTCATAGGGTAATTCTATTTTTAATTTTTTAAGGAACCTCCAGAGTGTTCTCTATAGTGGCTGTATCAATTTACATTCCCACCAACAGTGCAAGAGGGTTCTTTTTCTCCACACCCTCTCCAGCATTTATTCTTGGTAGATTTTTTGATGATGGCCATTCTGACCAGTGTGAGGTGATACCTCATTGTAGTATTGATTTGCATCTCTCTAATGATTAGTGATGTTGAGCATCCTTTCATGTTTGTTGGCAATCTGTATATCTTCTTTGGAGAAATGTCTATTTAGGTCTTCTGCCCGTTTTTGGATTGGGTTGTTTGTTTTTTTGATACTGAGCTACATGAGCTGCTTGTATATTTTTGGAGATTAATCCTTTGTCAGTTGCTTCATTTACAAATATTTTCTCCCACTCTGAGGGTTGGCTTTTGTCTTATTTATGATTTCCTTTGCTGTGCAAAGGCTTTTAAGTTTCATCAAGTGCCATTTGTTTATTTTTGTTTTTATTTCCATTTCTCTAGGAGGTGGGTCAAAAAGGATCTTGCTGTGATTTACATCATAGAGTGTGCTGCCTATGTTTTCCTCTAAGAGATTTATAGTGTCTGGTCTTACATTTAGGTCTTTAATCCGTTTTGAGTTTATTTTTGTGTATTGTGTTAGGGAGTGTTCTAATTTCATTCTTTTACATGTAGTTGTCCAGTTTTCCCAGCACCACTTATTGAAGAGGCTGTCTTTTCTCCATTGTATATTCTTGCCTCCTTTCTCAAAAATAAGGTGACCATATGTGGGTAGGTTTATCTCTGGGCTTTCTATCCTGTTCCATTGATCTATATTTCTGTTTTTCTGACAGTACCATACTGTCTTGATTACTGTAGCTTTGTAGTATAGTCTGAAGTCAGTGAGCCTGATTCCGCCAGCTCCGTTTTTCTTTCTCAAGATTGCTTTGGCTATTTGGGGTCTTTTGTGTTACCATACAAATTGTGAGATTTTTTGTTCTAGTCCTGTGAAAAATGCCAGTGGTAGTTTGATAAGGATTGTATTGAATCTGTACATTGCTTTGGGTAGTATAGTCATTTTCAAAATGGTGATTCTTCCAATCCAGGAACATGGTATATCTCTCCAACTGTTTGTATCATCTTTAATTTCTTTTATCAGTGTTGTATAGTTTTCTGCATACAGGTCCTTTGTCTCCTTAGGTAGTTTTATTCCTAGGAATTTTATTGTTTTTGTTGCAATGGTAAATGGGAGTGTTTCCTTAATTTCTCTTTCAGGTTTTTCGTCATCAGTGTATAGGAATGCAGGAGATTTCTGTGCATTAATTTTGTATCTTGCTACTTTACCAAATTCATTGATTAGCTCTAGTGGTTTTCTGGTAGCATCTTTAGGATTCTGTGTGTATAGTGCCATGTTATCTGCAAACAGTGACAGTTATACTTCTTCTTTTCCAATTTGGATTCCTTTTATTTCTTTTTCTTCTCTGCTGCTGTGGCTAAAATTTCCAAAACTATGTTGAGTAATAGTAGTGAGAGTGGGCAACCTTGTCTTGTTCCTGATCTTAGAGGAAATGGTTTCAGTTTTTCACCACTGAGAATGATGTTAGCTGTGGGTTTGTCATACATGGCCTTAATTATGTTGAGGTAGATTTCCTCTATGCCTACTTTCTGGAGAGATTTTATCAAAAATGGGTGTTGAATTTTGTCGAAAGCTTTTTCTGCATCTATTGAGATTATCATACTGTTTTTATCCTTCAGTTTCTTAATATGGTGTTTCACATTGATTGATTTGTGTATATTGAAGAATCCCTGTGCTCCTAGGATAAACCCCACTTGATCATAGTGTATGATCCTTTTAATGTGCTGTTGGATTCTGTTTGCTAGTATTTTGTTGAGGATTTTTACATCTATGTTCATCAGTGATATTGGCCTGTTATTTTCTTTTTTTGTGACATCTTTATCTGGTTTTGGTATCAGGGTGATATCAAACTCTTCAAAACTCTTCTATATTTTGGAAGAGTTTGAGAAAGATAGGTGTTAGCTCTCCTCTAGAAGTTTGATAGAATTCGCTTGTGAAGCCATCTGTCCCTGGACTTCTGTTTGTTGGAAGATTTTTCATCACAGTTTGAATTTCAGTGCTTTTGATTGGTCTGTTTATATTTTCTATTTCTTCCTGCTCCAGTCTCGGAAGGTTGTGCTTTTCTAAGAATTTGTCCATTTTTTCTAGGTTGTCCATTTTATTGGCATATAGTTGCTTGTAGTAATCTCTCATGATCCTTTGTATTTCTGCAGTGTCAGTTGTTCCTTCTCCTTTTTCATTTCTAATTCTGTTGATTTGAGTCTTCTCCCTTTTTTTCTTGATGAGTCCGGCTAATGGTTTATCAATTTTGTTTATCTTCTCCAAGAACCAGCTTTCAGTTTTATTGATATTTGCTATCGTTTCCTTTATTTCTTTTTCATTTATTTCCGATCTGAATTTTATGTTTTCTTTCCTTCTGCTAACTTTGGGTTTTTTTGTTCTTCTTTCTCTAATTGCTTTAGGTGTAACCTTAGGTTGTTTATTTGAGATGTTTCCTGTTTCTTGAGGTAGGATTGTATTGCTCTAAACTTCCCTCTTAGAACTGCTTTTACTGCATCCCATAGGTTTTGGGTTGTCGTGTTTTCATTGTCATTTGTTTCTAGATATTTTTCTATTTCCTCTTTGATTTCGTCAGTGAGCTCTTGGTCATTTAGTAGTGTATTGTTTAGCCTCTATGTGTTTGTATTTTTGACAGTTTTTTCCTGTAATTGATATCTAGTCTTATAGAGTTGTGGTTGGAGAAGATACTTGATGTGATTTCAATTTTCTTAAATTTAGCACGGCTTGATTTGTGACCCAAGGTATAATCTATCCTGGAGAATGTTCCATGAACACTTGAGAAGAAAGTGTATTGTTGTTTTTGGATGGAATGTCCTATCAATATCTATTAAGTCCATTTGTCTAATGTGTCATTTAAAGCTTGTGTTTCCTTGTTTATTTTCATTTTGGATGATCTGTCCATTGGTGAAAGTGGGGTGTTAAAGTCCCCTAGTATGATTGTGTTACTGTCGATTTCCCCTTTTATGGCTGTTAGCATTTGCCTTATGTATTGAAGTGCTCCTATGTTGGGTGCATAAATATTTACAATTGTTATATCTTCTTCTTGGATTGATCCCTTGATCATTATGTAGTGTCCTTCTTTGTCTCTTGTAATAGTCTTTATTTTAGAGTCTATTTTGTCTGATATGAGAAATGCTACTCCAGCTTTCTTTTGATTTCCATTTGCATGGAATATCTTTTTCCATCCCTTCACTTTCAGTCTGTATGTGTCCCTTGGTCTGAAGTGGGTCTCTTGTAGACAGCATATATACAGGTCTTGTTTTGTATCCATTCAGTCCGTCTATGTCTTTTGGTTGGAGCATTTAATCCATTTATATTTAAGGTAATTATCGATATGTATGTTCCTATTAAAATAAAATAAAAAAGAAGAGAGCAGCCAAACCAATAAACAAATCCACCAGTAATAACAAGCTCTAAAAAATAAACTAAGATAAACATAAAAATCAGAAACAAATCAGTCACAGACAGCAAACCCCAAGTCTACAATTTCTCCCAAAGTCCACTGCCTCAATTTTGGGACGATTCATTGTCTATTCAGGTATTCCACAGATGCAGGTACAGCAAGTTGATTGTGGGATTTAATCCACTGCTCCTGAGGCTGCAAGGAGAAATTTCCATTTCTCTTCTTTGTTTGCACAGCTACTGGTGTTCAGCTTTGGCTTTGGTCCTGCCTCTGCATGTAGGCTGCCCTCAGGCATCTGTTCTCTGCCCAGACAGGAAGGGGTAAAGCAGTGGCTGATTAGGGGGCTCTGGCTCACTCAGGCCAGGGGTAGGGAGGGGTACGGAATGTGGCATGAGCCTATGTGGCAGAGGCCGGCGTGACATTGCAACAGCCTGAGGCACGCTGTGTGTTTTCTGGGGAAGTTGTCTCTGGATCACGGGACCCTGGCAGTGGTGGGCTGCACAGACTCCCAGGGGTGGGGGGTGTGGATAGTGACCAGTGCTTGCACACAGGATTCTTGGTGTCAGTGGCAGCAGCCTTAGCGTTTCATGCCCGTCTCTGGGGTCTGAGCTGATAGCCGTGGCTCGCGCCTGTCTCTGGAACTCCTTCAGATGGTGCTCTGCCTTCTGTGGGCAGACAGAGAAGGAATCCCCTCTCCTCACACACCCTGAAACCATGGTCTCTTGACTCTTAGGCAGGTCCAGACTTTTTCCTGGACTCCCTCCAGGCTAGCTGTGGTGCACTAACCCCCTCAGGCTGTCTTCACGTAGGCAACCCTGTCCTCTCCCTGGGATCTGACCTCTGAAGCCTGAGCCTCAGCTCCCAGCACCCACCCACCCCGGCGGCTGAGCAGACAAGCCTCTCGGGCTGGTGAGTGCTGGTCAGCACTGATCCTCTGTGTAAGAATCTCTCTGCTTTGCCCTCTGCAACCCTGTTGCTACGTTCTCCTCCGTGGCTCCAAAGCTTCCCCACTGCCACCCGCCATCTCCACCAGTGAAGGGGCTTCCTAGTGTGTGGAAACTTTTCCTCCTTCACGGCTCCCTCTCAGAGGTGCAGGTCCCATCCCTATTCTTTTGTCTCTGTTTTTTCTTTTTTCTTTTGCCCTACCCAAGTACGTGGGGATTTTCTTGCCTTTTGGGAGGTCTGAGGTCTTCTGCCAGTGTTCAGTAGGTGTTCTGTAGGAGTTGTTCCACATGTAGATGTATTTCTGGGGAGGAAGGTGATCTCCACGTCTTACTCCTCCACCATCCTGAAGGTCCCCCCCGATCAGTTTTTTAAATGATCTTTTGTTTAGCATATTTTTTTTAAATGTCAATTCAAAAACTCTTTATTGACTTCTCATTCTGCATTTGAAATATCTAGGCTTTGTGAGGATTGGAGATAATATATATGATATGTATGATGTGTGTTCTGCTCATAAGATTCTTACAATAAAATCTTCTCACAGTGAAGCATTCAAACACAAAAATAAGGGGCATAATCCATAACAGAAAAAATATTTATAAATATTATTAAGAGGTTAAATAACTAAAATGAGGCTTAGAATTTTTATAGCCATGGTACAGAGAGGAGTATTTAATTACAAAAGCTTAACTTATGCTCCCTGCCAAAAATAACCAAAAAAGCTTATAACATAAAAAAGAATGTTGTTTGTATAGACATTTTGAGAAATTAGCATATTTGTGAGTGAAAAATAATATTCTGATTACTTTTAATCATCAAGAGATTTCATGGGTATTTTATAAAAACCTATTGTTTTAGACTATAGAAGAAAATTTTTGGTAATTATATATCTCTCATATTTTATGTACTAAGTGGATCTAAAAAAAATCAATTGAACTCCCCTTAGATGAATAATTTCTATGTGATAAGAAATAATTATATTTTAAATTTAAAAAGTATGATTAGTTTATGAAAATAATTTTGATGGAACTTTTCTGTTTTCAAATCAAGGTTTTTACAAAGAGTATATTTCAAGAAGAAGCCATTTAATTTTAAGGGACAACAAGTACTTCTTGTGTAAAATCTTGCATCAGTTAAAACTCAATTATTAAATGACCATATTGTTTTTATGCATAGTTTATACTCATGATGAAAAAGAACATTAAAAAAAAAGTATAGTAAAGAAATAATTATGAAGATTCAGAAATGATGATCTGTGATTTTAAAATAGTGTCATCAATGCATTGAATAAAAACCCCACACAAACAGCACATAATCATCTGGTTAATTTTTCTTTCTACTGTTCATCAAAATATATAGTCATATGAATTATTTATTACAAAAAACTATATCCACAAATGTTATTTATATTATAATATATATTTATACAAGTTATATATTATCATCCATAAAAGTCTCTAAGGTACTTTTAAAAAGGTGAGATCATATCCTTTTGCAGCTAATGGAATCTTGAAACACAGTATAATTTGCACAAAAATACAAATTTATATTTTCAAAAATAAATGAAAATATAATTGAACTGAGATGATTATTTACATAAACTGCTTAAGAAAACTTAAAGATACTTTTCATTAATAATGAAGCTATCCCTGAAATCATTCTTATGTATGTAAAGAATAACTGGAGTCAAAGTATTAAAAAATTCTACATTAGGGATAAAAAAGGTAAAAAATTACTTTTATTTTTTTTCAAGCCTATTGCAAACTTCTGCAGAAAGGAGTCAGAATTCCTTCCCTCAAAAAGAAAGCTTTCTTTGTCTTGTTTTAATTGTTTAGAAAACAAAAGCTGAATCTCAGGTGAGAAACTTCGGGGATTTCATTATGTTTTCCGATTTATCTAAGGAGATTAACAACAAGTGTAATTTCGAACGATCAGTTCTATCCTAGCCAAGCTTTGTGATTTCGCATAGCTATCTGACATGTTTCACAGTTCTTGACAACCTGAACAGTTCCATTTTAGGTGGATGATACAGCAGTTCTGCATGGAGGGAGTCCTTATCTCCCTACATTGAATGACAGGAAAAATGCATGGAGACATCGGGGGTTTAAGAGAGCTAAGAAAACATGGCTAAATTTAATCTCACTTTAGACCTTTGCTCAGCATAATTAGTTTGTAAATATGTAATTTATTTTGCTCCATGGGTTGTAAATATTCTGTAGCCTCTGCTTCTCTTGACAGCCAAAGGGAGGAATTTACAATTCATTATCTGAACAAACTAAACTTACTTTGTTCAACTTCTTTTAATAAAGTTTATTCCCTTCTTAGAGAGAGAGTACAACTTCAGATTTTTCTCTCTAGTAATATCATTTCGATACTTGTAAAAATAATGTTTAAAAAGTTCCTATTTCCCTTTCATTTGCCAGTTAAAATGTCATTGTTTTTATGCATTTCAGTATTTTGCTGTACTTTTTACATTTATAGCCGGGTGACAAAATGACCATTTATGAAACTCAATTATATTTAAATCAAGCAGAAACATTACATTAGTGAGGGAAATTAGCTTTTTTGTAGAACCTGTCCCTGTTGCCATGTCAAAGAAAAATTCATGATTGTTTATAATTTTCAGAGGAATTGCAGTATGGTTTCCAAATCATGCTGACTGAATATAACTATGAAAGACCTCAATGTATGCCATTTGTCTTTAGAGAACTTTTAATGGTTTGTAATCTAGACCTACTTTCACCTAATTTTTGAGTTTGAATTTCTAATAAATTGTAGAGAAAGAAACCATTCCCACACCTTAGTTTGTGGTTCTGTTGTTCTATTGTATGGACACATTTGGGGAAAGAACGTCTTTCATTAACTAACTTCATAATTTGAGGTGCTCTATTATAGAGTACACAGCATTTGTATTTCAAGTGGGGGTTTGCTTTCAAGCCCTACCTTGTGTATTCAGAAACCCTATGTTTGGTAATATGCCAGTAAATTATGGATGATTTCATGTATACATCCTCTCATTAAAGAAAGGCAAGTCAAATTACAGACGTAGGCTTTGCCTCCCCTGAATCTTTTCCTTTCCCTCTCTTTAAATTAGTCCCAATATATGAGTTCTTTCTATTTCCCACAATAATCTTTATGTTCACACAATGTTAATAAGCCTCACAATAAGGGTTATTGTACCAAAACCTTTAGAGTCAGAACTCAAAAACAGACTGATTTCTTGTATATCACTTTGTAAAACTGGCATTAATAGGCTTATTTCCACACCTCTCCCCTATAATTTGGAAGGTCCTCTATAAAACCTCCCTCATCCACTATACATTTAAGTGTTTTAGCCCAATGTTGTAATAACAGCTCCGTCATCATTTTGCCCTCTTTTCTCCTCTCCTCAGCAAACTGCTCTGCTGTGAAACTCAGTCAGTAAAGAGGAGAGTCTTGACACAGAACAGAAAAATAAGGGGAAACATGGGGAAAATCAGTTCTGACTTGATCAGAACGCAATTAAATAAATAGGTTTCCCCTTGGCAGAGGTAGAGGGACACCCAAAACTCCTCACAATCCCTATGAAATGTTAGGGAAAGAGGAATGCTGGCAATCCAAGCCAGAAAGAGGTTTTACTAGAATCACTCGGATAATTCAAGTAAAATATGGAGTTGCTTTGCTTTGTGTTTGTGTGTGTGTGTGTGTGTGTGTTGTTTTAATTGTTTAATCCAAGTAATTTCCTCAATTTTCCCTGATTTGATCTGCTCTGATACTTTGATAGCTCTATTGTTATGCATTTTTAACCTAAAAGGATGAACAGTCTGATCTCCACACTTCTGATGAAATGAAGAATTTTATTTACAATTAAAATTGTGTGCTTTAAATTCTGTTGCTTTTCTTGTTTGATTACATAAAGACAAACAATTGAATCTAAGCATTACCAGTTCCACACAGCTGAGTTACAGTCTATCTCATGATATTAAAACGATGGTAGCAGCTGCATCTTTACATCGTAGAATATGGAGAGGCATGTCACATACCAAAGTTATCTGTAGCAGTAAAAGCATCTATGGCAAACTCTCATATATTCTTGTGTAGCCTACTCTCTGTATAGATTATCTGTGTACATGTTAAGATTTATAAGTATCACTAAGACTATTTTGCCTGTAAACATAAAATATTTTTCCATTAAACAGAAAATTAAAGATGAATAAATTTTAGATGATCCATTATTTTGTATTATTTCACAGTCTGTAGATAATATCCCCACTTGCATAAATAATTGATATACAGAGGTGATTATTTCATGAATCACAATTTTTTATCTACACCTTCTTTCAACTTATTTTTATACTTTGTTTCTATGACATTTAATAAAAGTGTCTTTTTAGAAGTTGAGAGACCACCTCAGTCCTAAGACTTGGTTGAATCTCAGTCAGTGGTGGAATCTGGCCCAGAGCCACATGACTTCTTTCATGAGTCTAAAGTCTGCATCACTAAGTGTCTTATTACAAAGGTTATTGCAGCCTGGTTACTTCCTGCCGGAGTCTCTCATATGTCTCCATGCTACATCAAGTCATTCTTCATTAGGGTAAAGAAGAGGATAATCAGATACAAACTACTCCATGACAGTACTGATTGTCCAACGGCCCAAGCATTTTTGTTACAAGCCCTGAAGAATAAACACACTTTTATAAGGCATTAATCTCTGCAGGTCTAGCTCACTTTGGCTTTAAATTTGCTATATTTATTAACTGATTAAATGATAAAATATGATGAATTTTTAACTCTTGAATTCCTTCGTATGCTGACCTTGAGCGGAAGCTTTCTCTCGTAAGGTCAATAGGATTCCAACTTCTTAGCATTTTAGCTGCCTAACTCTTAGTTTGATTCCCTCTCCCTTTCCATAATCTTCATGACCAGCTTCATCTGTCCACTAACGGTCTCTCCATTGTAGTCGTCTTCTTTTTCTTGGGCTGATATTATGTATTTCACTGGCTCCAGGACAACTGAGTTTGGGTTTCCTGAAAAAGCTCACAGGTTGTTAGCTTGTCAGAACTAATTGAATTCAAGTCTTAATTTTCTGATTTATCTTGCAGCTTCTAATCAGTTGTATTTCCCTGCCAATCCTTTTTTCCCCACTTGGCCTCCTTAGCTTTGACACCATGTGTTTTCATCTGAGGCTTGACAAGGCCATGCACTCTCAAAAGCAAGTTCAGTTTTCTTACAGGGTAGAGAAACTGAGAAATACAAACAAATTTCACTAATTGGAAATGTATCCTTTCTAATGATTTTGAAACATCTTTACTGGATTAAATAAGGTCTGGTTGATATTTGAACCATATTTTTGCCATTAATATTTATCTGGTATATATGATAATATTAGGGAAAAGAAGGGAGCACAAGGAAGTACCAAAACAAATTCATTAAGTATATTCATTCAACATAAAATGAAAAATGTTATTTAGTGAATATATATTAATTATCAGAAACATGTTAATAAATTATTTTGGAATTTTATTGGCTGTGTATCGTCTTCAGTCATTGTTCATGTTAATCAATAGTCCTACAAATGTGATCCTGATTACTTATGGTTTAATCTTTTATTTTATGATTGATTATATCTTCTAGTATGAATTGATCATCTGACTTTAAGTTATTATGTAAGTCAGACATAACTTCCTTTTGATTTTTCATCAAGGCATTGCCATTTCCACTAGTTAATTTTTGCCCTTTTTAGCAAAAACAGTAAGGATAGAAACAACTATGGAATTTTGTTAGCTCCACCGAAGGAATTTGTAAAGATGCAAAATTTTGAAATCTGCAATTGTATTTAAAACTTTCTGGCAAATTAAAGGGGCTGACACTCCCCAGGGATGTTTCTAATAAACTTTTATATCCCTGTACTTTTTCAGATTCTTTCTTCTCCTTTGTGTCATGTTGAATCCAGGCTTGGTATGGTATATAATTGAGAAGAAATTCAGAGAGAAAATACAAGAGATGACAAGCTCCAAGCTAGTGTTAAAAATAATTTGATTTGATTTGAGATTATTGAACAAATGATCCACTATTACAGTAGTCAACTTAGTGACACTTCTTTGATGTGACTCAAACACCTTATACTGGAGGCCAGACTTCTAGATATTGAATTCCGTATCTCCATTAACTTCTGTAGAAATCATCTATTTTGAGTAGACAAAGTATTTGAGAATGCATGCTGTAAAGATGTTTTATTTAAATCCTTTTTTATAAATTGAATATTAAAAAGACGAAAGAAAATATTTTACTTTCTACTTTGTGAGTTGTAAGTATCACAAAAGGAGCTACTAATTTTCTTCTTTGAAAGTTACTGCATGTGGGTAGAAAGCTAAAATAGAGATGAAGAAGAGGATTGTTCAGAAATCATTCTCTTCTTATGTGTATTTCTTAATTTTTTCAGGTATTTCATGGAAAGATTTACAGTGATATTGTTCACTCAGCTTTGTAATAGTTTGATTTGTTTTACTTATTAAAATGCATTAATCATAGGCATATATTTTTTTTTCTTTTAGCAATTGTTGTTTTGAGCAACCTGGAACCAAATACAACTTATGAAATCAGAGTTGCAGCTGTAAATGGAAAAGGACAAGGAGACTACAGTAAAATAGAAAATTTCCAAACATTACCAGTTCGTAAGTAATCTTCTCTGTTTTTCTCTTTGTTGCTATGCTCTTCACTTGCAAATTTAAGTGGAATTTAAAATGCAGGGAGACATTTCAACACTTGGAGGAAGTGAATTATGTCCTTGTTGAAGTGGTTTCTGAAGATGGTGGCATCTCAGATTTATAAAAAATAACATTGTTTTGGAGCAAGGGAAAAAGAAAAGTGCGCTGCAATATATACAGTAAAATTGCTCTCAGGAAATTGTCCAATCAGGAAGGTGTCCTACTTATTCAGTCTGATTAATTAGATTGTAGTGCCCAGACTATATTCTGTGAGAGAGTAGGAAAGTATCTATGTAACATGTTTAATGTTCTAGTCTTTTGCTGAAGCATGACCATTGCCTTTATTCCATGAATTACATAGACCCTAAGTGTGAGAAAAAGGTACTAATAAGTTAATCCATTGCAATGGTGACTGCAGAGGAAGAATAACTATTGCAGTCTCCTTCTTGTTACTACCCTGTTTTGAATTGAAGTCAACTGCATTTACATGAAGTTAGATAGACTTAAAACAGTATAGATTTCCTTTATGTTGAATAAATTGTTTAAAAATGTGAGAAAACTTGAGTGTGACTAAGCAAACACCGTTATATAATCTATACATAACCCTGTCTATTATATACTTATATTAGGGCAGGCAAACTGACCGCAATAATTATCTTATCCTAATTTGTGACCAGTTCTTTTCTGTTGGTTATCATAAAATGTCAGGTGTGTTCTCTTGTCTCCATTCTTGAGGCCAGTGTCTTTTTCAGTTCCTCTTTATTATGATCACCAGGACGACTGCAAGTACATCTTGACTCATAATCCTACTTTCAGACTAAAATGATTCCAGAACGACTTTGCATTATTTAAATGGAGATCTATCCCTTCTCTGCTTAAAATCCTCAGCAGCGCCACCCTTCATAGTTTTTCTCATATTCTCTTATTGAATTACTTTACGACATTATTGTACTGTTTTGTGGAGAAGTTTTAATTCATTTATTGAAAATACATTATGTTGCATGTAAATCATGTCATAATACCTTCACACTAATTTAATTAACTTTAATGAACAATCACTGTATAATTTCTCCATTTACCTTATTTCTATATGGTTGTACTATACATACAAGGCTATTTTACTATTTACTTTCATGCCAACACCCTCAATGGTCGTATTTCTTTAATGATTTGCCTTTTCTCAAATAAAATACTCACTTGCTTAAGTTTATAAACACTGTATTGGAAATAAAGGTAATCTGCTGAGAAAAACCCCAGATTCTCTAGTTTGGGAGGCATGCCATCCTCTCCACTATATTCTGCTTAGTTTGTCTGTCTTGGCATTCCTCTGAGTAGACCAGGTACTACAGTTTTCTGGAAGCTTGCAAATTAAAGCATGCCCACTTAAAGTTTCTTAGTATTACCTTATCATATCCATATCCATATCCATAGGGAATTGGAGGAAACAGAGGCGAAGAATGCCAGTGCATGCCCAAGGACATCACATAAGTGACACAGGACAGAGAATTCCCATTCCAAGTTGCCAAGCAGTGATGGCATCCTTCATATAGAAAATTCTTCCACTTCAGTAGATCCCTGTTCATATTAAAAATATTACAAATATCTTTATTATAAGACCATCTCCATATGAATAATAACACTAAAAGGAAGTATTTTCATGAAGCTAGAATTAAAAAAAAAAAAAAAAAAGACAAATTTGAAACCCGTCTGTGGATTGGATACTACAAAATTTCTTTATTGAAATCTGCATCTAGCTAAAAACTGTTTATTAAAGCAGATAACTAATTGCTAAGCTATTGTATTTCCTGGTAGGTATATATTTTATATAGTTTGATGACAATATGTTTATATTCATAAATATTTACAAAATGTTTACAAACTTTTTACAGTAGAAAAAAATGATAGTAGACTATTAATACAAGAAATAAAGTTGTACACTTGTGTAATGTAATGAGTTCTATTCTCAGAGCATTTGCAATATAAACGTTATATTTGGTTCTGAGGTTTCACAATTTTGGCATGATACTTCCAGATTTAAGAATGTTTCTATTTCTTGGATGGGTAAAAAGAGGATCAGAGTTTATATCACAATAAAGGGCAAATAGAAAGTGATAAACCCAGGATAACATCATACATTTTGATTACATGACAACATTTTTTTAATTAAAATTCAGTTTCTCTACATATATGAGGTCTGTGCAAATATCAAGAATGTTGTATTGCATATATAGGTGAACCAAGTCCTCCATCGATACATGGACAGCCAAGCAGTGGGAAGAGCTTTAAACTCAGTATCACCAAACAGGATGATGGAGGGGCCCCTATTTTGGAATACATCGTGAAATATAGAAGTGTAAGTACCCTGTTTATTATCATTTTGCACAGTGTTTTCAAGTTGCATTAAATTTGCATTGAATTAATAGATATATCAGAAGTGAATGCATATTAGGTAACAACAATGATAAAGTGTTTTCATAGGAATTCAAATGCTAATTTTCCATTGCTGAAATTCATCATTATATGTTGTAGAATGTTTGCTTGTTTGTTTGTTTTTTGTAAAATCTAAGCGTAAATAATCAAAATAATGCTATGGTTTTCATCTTGTGATTTCTAAACTTAGCAACATTTCAGCAATGAGATATCATTTTCCCTGTTTTTCTGACAAGGTTAGCAGGATATTTCACCTTCCACTCTGCTTGATTTTAGTGACTTCAAGCTAAGCTATCTTCTCAACTTTAATGTAGGTAGGATAAACAAATCACATCTCAAATTTACTTTATTATTCATTTTCATGAATTATTAAATTATTAACTTAAAATACATTTATTATTTAATATGGATTTTACAAAATAAATCACTTTAATCAACATTTTAAAAAGAATGGCCACATTTAACTTGAGAAAGAAGGAATAGATTTCTTCAAGTTTAATTAGCACTAATATGGGATTTTGGACAGCTCAAAGCTGCCTTGGGACTTGTCTTCTATGCAGGGGATGAAGGATGTCCTCTAGTTGCAGAGTGATGAAGAAAGTCACCTGGTAGACTTTGCCTTCGTCTGAAAATGACTTCAAAGTCCACTAGAAGTGATTTCTGTTAACAACTTTGCCATAAGAACCATTGAGTATTTGTGTCTACTGTGGAATATGTTAAAAGTGAAAGACAATTTTAATTAAACTTTGTAAAGTTTATTTACTAATGATTATGATTATCTCCATAATACTGTGTCAATTCTATTTATTTTAATTTTTTTCCTTTTCCATCCTTTCAAAATTCACTTTAATACGTTTAATAAATTCCCTTAAATTTGTTTCCATGACGAAATTATGTGCAGCTATCATTTTTAATTCACATACATCTTTTTGTATTCCAACACCTACTCATTTCTTGCAATTTTTGAAATGTAACACCAAATTTAAAATTTTTTCTGGCTTCCAGTTGGCATGATTACTTTTTTGTGTTTGTTTGTTTTATAGTGTCTATGTAATGGTGGCCTCACAAAACAGATTGAAAAATATTCCCTATTTTTTTTCTCCACATCAGGCAAACCTTGGAATTTTAGGTGATCATTTTATTTTTAATTTATTTTGTTTACCTTCTGTTTT
Organism: Balaenoptera ricei; assembly: GCF_028023285.1. Lineage (NCBI taxonomy): Eukaryota > Metazoa > Chordata > Mammalia > Artiodactyla > Balaenopteridae > Balaenoptera > Balaenoptera ricei. The sequence goes on from NC_082642.1 coordinate 138,830,279, forward strand.
ACTAATGTTTATGATTAGGCCCATATTGTCTCAATTTCATGTTTATGTTTACTGAACACTTATTAATACTTTCCAAGTTTGTTATATTTTAGAAAATAGTGTAATTGCTCCTTAATAGTACATAGATGAATTTTAACTATTTTCCCACAAATCCACAATTTTCTAAATTATAATGTTGTTGCTTTTAAATTCAAACATCTAAATATTTTCATTTTTTTAAATTAATTTTTATTGGAGTATGGTTGCTTTACAATGTTGTGTTAGCTTCCACTGCACAACAAAATGAATCAGCCATACACATTCAGATATCCCCTCCCTTTTGGACTTCTCTTCCATTTAGGTTACCACAGTGCATTAGGTAGAGTTCCCTGTGCTGTACAGTATGTTTCCATCAGTTGTCTATTTTATATGTAGTATCCAAACATCTCAATTCTGAAGGATAGTAAAAAGGAGTCTAATTCTGAGTAGCATACATCAACAATTAATTTTAGACACCAGTTCAGTGTTTTACATTTCCAACTGATATCCCCTTCCCAGGACCCCTCTTTGTTGCAGGTTTCAATCTGGGGACGATGAACAGCTGTGTGTGTCTTATTGCTAATCTGATATGGAGGCTTCATGCCTCCCTTCCAAAACAACTCTGAAAGCCTCACCTGTCTCTCTATGAATCTGATGGTGTTTCAGTAGTCAAGCCAGGTTTCTTGCCCATTTTTATTTGACCATCTGGAAAAATCTTTGGAAGGGAAAGAGTCTCTCTGTAAGGGTCATACACTTAAATCAAATTAGTGGGAATTAAACTGGGAGAAAAGAACTTGAATGCAGATTGTGGCCTACAATTGCACCCAGAAGAATTTATGGTACAAAATGAATGGTAAGAATTTGTAGGTAACCTCAATAAAATCCCATGGTGAACCCTGAAATTCAATGACAAGTTGTAAAAATATGCTTAATATACTCTCTATATGTATAATTTCTACCTAAAACTAAAAGCTGTGCTTGTCTTGGCCTTTTGAAGAGTTGATATTGGAAATAACACAAATGTTATATTGAGTTTAACCAGAATCATTAATTTCAATTGATGATGGCAAATATTTATTCTTTCAAATTGTATCTTTTCTTCATCTATTAGTGAGTTTTATTAATACAGCATGCATATGTAGGAATGCTGTGACTTTGTTCAGCTGTACAGTCAGGTGTCCAAATTGTTTTTCCTGATGTTCTTTCATCCTTAGCATGTTGGCTTTTGTCTTCATATAGATTATCGTGTGTTCCTAAGATGTTGCCCTCCCATCTACCTTTAGAACGTGAAGAGAGCAAAAAGAACAAAAGGAGCAATAGGTTGTTTAAGCTTAATTTGTCTGTTTTTCCAGCAATACCGTACACATTTTTCAAAAACTCCACCAAGCAGAATTAGAATTATGTCTCCTTAGATAGAATATGTCTCATGACCACCACTAAAAGAAAGGTGTTATAGTTGGGAGTTGGGTCAGCTAAACAATGGAGTCTTCAACATACTGTTAAAGTAATTACCTTTATCATTATATAGGCTGTCTTAGTCTGCTAGGGCTGCTGTAACAAAATGCCACAGACCAAGTGGCTTTAACAACACAAATGTGTTTTCTCACAGTTCTGGAGTCTGGAAGACCAAGATCAAAGTTTCAGCAGGTTTGGTTTTTCCCAAGGCCTCTCTCCTTGGCTTGTGGATGGCTACCTTCTTGCTGTGTCCTCACATGGCCTTTTGTCTGTGCACACACACCTCTGGTATTTCTTCCTCTTCTTATGAAAATATAAGTCCTCTTGGATTAGGGCTCCATCCTAAGGACCTCATGTAACCATAATTACTTCTTTAAAGGCTACATCTCCTAATAGAATCACATTGGAGATTAGAACTTTAACATATGAATTTGTGGGGAATGTACACAATTTAGTCCATAACAGTGCTCCTGTCATGAATCCTATGTATCTAAAAAGGCACATTATTGGCACTTTGGGTGGCATAACAGTGGTCCATCTAGAACTCAACCACCCATTACAGTATGTTTAGCATCTCCCACCCCCACTCACTATTGCAAATAGTGGTCCCAGTCATTGTTGAAACGAAAATGTTCACTGGAGTATCACTACATCTGTTTAGAGCCAATTAGATTCACAAAATGGAAATAGACATTCAAGGGGAAATATATGTATATATTTGAAAACATAAATTGCCATTTAAAATGCTGACCAAGTTTACTTTGGTTTCCTTAATGTGTATTAGAATTAGTCTTCTATGAGAAGTTGTGTGCGAAACATACAAGGACACAGATAAGTAAAGTGTTAAGTATAATAAGATTAGAAAATTTTGAGTGATTCAAATTTAGATAGGTCATCAATATATTTTACCTTTACATGTAGCTAATGTGGCTCAGCCTCAGATTAAAACTTGAAAAAGAAAAAGTTTTGTTTTCAGTAAAGCTCTAGCTTCCATTATTTCACCTTTCTTCCCCCCACCCTGCCCCAACCAGCCTAATGTTAGCAATGCCCTGCTTTTGCCTATTTACTCAATATCCGTGTTTACTCTACCAATAAAAGAAAGTTTTAGTTTCTCCCCAATTCCATCTTATTTCTGTCTTACCAACCCTCTCCTCTTAATTTACAAGAGCCAGCTTTTTCTAACTACAAAAATTACTAGTGGATCTCATTTTAAATATCGTAATGAAAATGATTGGTTGCATAATTCAAACATAGCTATAATTGATGGATAATCAATTACTGGGTTACTGCCCTAAAGCTTATTAGCATTTTAGCAGGGAACACTGTTTTATTAGTAGAACTTTGGGCTTCTACGGTAAGATTTGTAAAAGTAATTCCTCATATCCTTTGTATTTCAAGGAAGGTATTGCTAACTCTTGGAAGAAAAAATATATATAATCATACATAAAGTGATTTTTTTTCACATTTTGTAATGGACAAACTGAACCTTACAGAATTTGGGTGACTTGGTCACCTGTGGGGCTGGGGAACAAAACATGAGACTTTATAGCAGAAACACTTTTGCAGCAGTAAGGGCTGAATTGAAATTTGCCTGTGGAGATTGTATTGACTCCTCATCCACTGTCCCATCTTAACTCAATCACCTAGGACCTGTGCCTCCAAATACAACCATTCTGATCCGCTTCATCTTTACCATATCATTTAGTGGTATGCCTTGTACTCCAATACACTAAAATCATCTCCATATTCCTGTGTTTTTCTTTCTCTCCCTTTACCATCTCCTCCATCCTGCAAATATCATGCTCTGCAGGCCCAATTGCAAATTCCAAGATTCAGTATAAAGTTATATTTATGTGGTCAAACAATAGCCCATCTTGGGGAGGAATAATTTTCTCCACATTTTCTTTCTCAACAGGTTACTTCTTCACATTAAAAACTTTCATGTTCAAGATTCAGTCGCTAAATGTTTATAGCTGCATTTACCTTGACATTTTCACTTGTAATTGAAATAATAACTATTTCAAAAATAACTTATTGCTGTTCTTTGTATGATTCCGAGCTACTTCATCTATTAGTTCCTCAAACTGCATGTATTCCACAGTGGAGAAAAGCTCAGTTGAACAACTTAAAATTTTATTTAGCTATATGCAATGCATTTTTTATTTGGATAACCTCTATGGAAATAAAATAGGTAAATTTGGAAAGTAAGGAATACTCTTATGAGTTTTACTTGATTGCTTCTTTTACCCTACCTTTCAACTCCCCTGTGCACGGGACTATATGTTTTATAAGCTAGGAAACAAAATTGAGATAATGTGTTCCTTATGTGAGTGTTGATTTATAGCAGACATTGAATCTGAATATTTAAACCTGCATTTCACTGGAAAAGGAAGACTAATCATATTGTAATATACAGAATGTTTAACTTCCTATAGATTATGAATCAGGAAACACATTATTCTATGTTATCTTGTAGTAGATAGAGCACACAACTTTGTTCAGTGACCTATTAAGAAGACAGAATCTATTAGAACAGAACTAGAGTAATAAAAGCAGAATTAGATGCCTCCATGGACCCATTGTGAAAATTAACATCTCTAATAAGTCAGTGAGATTAAACAATGTATTTGGAGAATAAAGACAAACATTAATCTTGTAACGTGTATAGAAAAAATTAAAGCAGTTATTCTATGTACAGAATATTTTTACCTACTTCATATTGTAATATCAAAAGAACTCTATATAATTTAATAAATACTTTTGTACATGCTTCCATTAGTTTTTCACTGTTTTCTCTCTAATTCGATGATAGGTATCGGATCATAACTATCACTTAGTGTTGGTACATTAAATAAATTTCCTGAGCTAAGAAGGGTTAAATAAAATTAGTGACCTAACATCAATTTTGAGGAATATACTATAGGGACTAGAAACACTGCTCTAGCATGTGTTTCTAGGTCATAATTGACCTTCTTAAGCCTGACTCAAAGTCTGGAAAGTTGTATCTCAATGGCCATAGAAAAAGAAAAGTTAATTTTGAAAAGGGTTTTAAGTAGAACTGAGGTTTTGTTGCTGAGGGAACTTATTTTCTAATAAATTATTAAAAGTTTATTAATAACTTATTTTCTAATTTAATTATGTCTAGGTGTGTATATTTACATTTCTTTAAAGCCATCAGTTTAAGTTTTGAAATATTTTCCAACATTGAATAGCTATGGACATTAAAGAGTACTAAACTTTTTGGTATTTTTTTCTTTGCTGTTAGTGAAAATGATGATTTTTATTCATCCTTGTATTGTTAACATCAAATAGACTAATTGTTGCCTGAATGAATAAATGCATCAATGACAATAAATAAGTTAGTCTACATTGTGCAATTATAAATGATCCTGTATCTAGATTAATAAATACAAGAAATAATAAATGCAAGGGAAAACACTTGCACTGTGTGAATTTTCATGGGATGTGAGAACACAGAAGGTGATGAACAGGAAAAATTAGATCTTATTTTTCCCTAAAGAAGTACCTCGGTGATGGAGAGTTGGAATCGATAAAGTAGGGTCCAATTTACAAAATTTTACCAAGCTTCAAGACCTGGAACAAAGGCAGTTTGAATCAACTATAATAATGTTAAAAAAGAGATTAGAATTTGAAACTCTCCTAAAAACTTCCAAACCTTGCATTTTTCCCAACCACAGCAGAGTGTGTGTGTGTGTGTGTTTGTGTGTGTGTGTGTGTGTGTGTGTAAATTACCCAGATTGCTAAATCACCTCTCATATTCAGAGTAGCAAACAGAGCCTTAGAGAATTCTGCGGCCTTCTGTAAGGTCATACAAGTAGTGAATAGCTGAACCAGGCTACCGGGAAGTCCAGAAACAGGAACTGCCTTGCATTGGAACACACAATCTTAAATCGTAACACAGTGGAATCACAGGAACCTTAAAATTAATCAGGTTAATACAAGCTCACCTTCTCTATTGTCCTCTCTTTTTATAATTATTCAGTTTTTACTTAAGATGATGTTGACCATATATATCCTGAGACTTTGAAAAGAAAGTTAGTAGATTTCTTCTTATTATGAATAAAAGCAGTCAAGGAATCATCTACAGATAAGCAAACCAAAACCCTCTCCATCTCTCCTCCACTCTCCTCTCTATACAGCTGATAGCAAATATTTCCCTATATGCTGATATTATGATTTTAGAATAACTTTTAAGGAGTCCCCTTAATGGTCATATGGCCCTGCTATCTATGTTTTGACAAAAAGGATTGCTTAAAAGAAACTATATCAAAGCAAAATGACCATATTTTTTTCAGTAGCTGCCCTTCAACATTTAACTGGCTTATTAATAATAGCTGTATTCAGCAAATCATCTCATTAAATTACCTAGGGGAACTTTTTGCAACTAGATTATCTTAAATTGTTCCCTCGGCATTTAAGTTCTGTAAATTAGGCACTCTACAAATGCATAAATGAGATTTTGATGCTTAGGAAAGTATTTGGTAACACCCACTTTATTTTTTTCCCCTATTCCCTAGGAATAGCAATTAAGGGATTAAAAAGCGTCCTTGTCTAATGGTGAATGGAAGATGAAATTGACTCAAATTTGGGAAATTATTATAACTCCTTTCGGTTCCTTATGCCATCAGTCCAACTATCTAAAATGATGGAGGGGCTTTTAATTTATCATGCTAAGAGCTTCAACAATTGAAAGTTAAGTGATTGGAAATTCACAAGAGACTATCTGCATGCCTTGGGCTTGTCAGGAAGTTCCACTTCAAATGCTCAATTCTCAGAAATAGTATTTTTGGGGAATAACCTAAAGGACGTGAAGTCTCTTTGTCCCTCTGAATAATAAATTGTATCCTAGGGTAATCCAGATACCAGCTGTTGGCTTATTTCTGGCTCTTTTACCCACATCTCCACTCAGATCCAAAGCAAAACTCAACTCTGGATTTCCACACAAATATTCACTTTCACCAAGCATTTGATAATAAATTAGAACTTATACTTAATTATTGAGGTAAGGGGACATCCACAGGGGCAACTCTCTACTGCTTTGTGTAACTTTGTCCTTATCTAATCATTCAGTCTTCCTACTCCTCATCTCCTCCTTTCTGTATATGTGTCTATATGCAATTTATAATATACCAAAGATTTATATATGTATTTTACTGTTTATATGTATGTTTGTGTATATATGTCATATCATATATGATCTAAAATTACTTTTCAGTGGAGATTTTTGTAAGCTTTATGTTTCTTTTGGTCAATACCTATGAAGTGCTTTTACATGTACTTAAAACAATACACATACAGTGTCTGTTTTTACATCTCCCAGAGGTTGTGCATCTTTCTGAGGTTTTCAATCATTTTGCCTATTTTTTTGGATCAAAACTTCTGTGAAGGAATCACATCTTCATTAACTAGGTGAGGATGAATGAAAAGAAAAATGGTACTGGAGTTTCTTATTTCCAGCAAAGTTGACATTACTTCCCCAGAGAAAACCTTCCTGATTCCTGGACTCTATTAGTTCTCCCTGTTATATGCTCCCAAAACACCCTCTTGTTTTTCAAAGAACTCATGTCTTCCTTCTGTGTTGGTCTGTATACTCCAAAATAAGGATTTGTACATGTTTTATTCACTGTTGTGTTCATAGTTCTAGAAGAGTCTCACTATCCACTAAAGACTGAATAATTGATGAATGAACTGATGAAGAAAGCGGATGTTGGGAGAATCATGGCTAATGACACAGCTATTCTAAGCAATTCAAAAACACACCTAGATTCCTTTCTTAACTTTACTAGTCATTTAATGACTTGGACAAGTTACAAGGTTTCTGGTCCAAGCTGTTGTTTTCCAATGGCTTTTCAGTACACTTCATAACACTGGACACCAGCCTAGTCTAATAAATTAGTGAGTTTATAAGTTTCAGAAAGCAAGGGAATTTACCTCTTGTTTATATGATTATTTTAAGTGCTTGTCCGAAACACCTGGAGAGGGGTAGTATCTCCAGTTTTAGACGAAGCAACAAAAGAGGCCAACCGACTTCCTTTGTAATAAAAGTTCTATGGAACCAAAAATAATTAAGTCGGAAAAGAGAATCACAGTATGGTACCAAAACTGTAATGTGGTCTTATCTCCTTTTGAAGGATACTTCATATTTGTAGTACCATCAATTTAATGCAATTATGAATTTAACTTCCACAACTTGATTTTAGATAATAAATCCTCATTTTTCACTATAAATGTAGAAAACATTGTTATTCTTTCTAGTCAAATAAACATTGTAAAATATTGGCTCAACATAAAGTAATACTGGGCTGAGCTCTGAGGTTAAAAAAAGATTGACTAATCGATCTGTTGATCTGTCTATATATCTATGTGTCTATCTATCACTATGTCCAGGTTACAATTTATTTATAATTACACCTCTGGGAAATTGAGATTTTCAGTGGCAGTGATGGATTATTGGATTATTAGATATGTGATTTCAGAGAAAATATTTATTTCTATATAGTTATTATGGAAATAGTTTCTTTTTAATAATAGCTGTCATTTGTTAAGTGGTTATGATTCTTAATGCCCTGGAATATACAATTTACTCAGTTTTCCTCTTTGCTTCCTCATGAAAGCTAACAGAGCCAGCTGCTACCCTCATTTCTGTAATAGAGATGAGGGACACAGGCAGAGATTACCATTTAAACTTTAAATGGTTTACATATGGCTCAGCTGAATGTTCACAATGCTTAGGATAGTTTAATCCATAAAATTATTTCAATTATTTGTAACTGTAGTCATAGTTTTTTTTTTTTTAAGGGGTTATTCAAATAGCATGTTGTCCAAAACATTTATTTTAGAAAAAGAATCTGGATTTAAGTGTAGAATGTTCATGATAGGATAACATATTTTAGTTTCTTATGCTAATAACTTGTTTAACAGGTAATAAATTTTCTTGTATGTTGTTTCATTATGAGTCCAAAACATCATAGTAATAAAAAATGATAATGGAAATTTAAATCTATTTTAAAAATCCAGACATTATTTGTAAGACACTTTACTACCCACTGCCTGCCCTGCCCCAAACATTGAACAATAGTCTCTGGAAATTGTTTTAATGGGTATGTTAAGCTTTTTCTATATATAATATTTTGTTTTCCCTGTTCACATGATTATTAATAATCAACAAAGTGGCTAAACAGCAAACTGATATATGTGAAATTTTTAAAAATCTTAAGGTAAGTGAATTATCATTTGAATCATCAAGGATTAATTATGAATTACCACTCTTCAGCTAATTTAAAAACAGTTACATTTTTTTGTGGAAAAATCTTAGAAATGACTTCATCTATATACAACTTCATTTATCCCAGTGGATGAGAAAATATCCTTTTAACCCACTTGCTCCATTTCAAGATAAATTATTTTTTTTAAAGATCACAACTTTATGCATGGGTATTTACAAAATATATTTGTATTGCCTTTACAGAAAGATAAAGAAGACCAGTGGCTAGAGAAAAAAGTGCAGGGAAATAAGGACCACATTATTTTAGAGCATCTACAGTGGACAATGGGGTATGAAGTTCAAATTACAGCTGCCAATAGATTGGGATATTCAGAACCAACAGTCTATGAGTTCAGCATGCCACCAAAACCCAACATTATTAAAGGTAAGCAAACTATATGCTTTCTTAGGCTGAAAATAAATATGATAGTATCTTTTATAACCCCTCTGGATTTTTTCTTAATATTGAAAACATAATTTTATAGAAGGAAGTATAAATTCTAGGTTCTAATCATGATTATTTACATGTCTTAATCAAGATTTCTCAGTTGCTCTTGCCATAAAAGATTGGTTCATTTGTAAATGTGCTTTGACAACTTTAGTGGTTGAAGTGGTAGAGAGAGAATGAGCAGAGGGGGAGGATGGAGGATAAGAGAAACTGTTGAAAATCAACATGAAAAATATTCGTTGAGACCAGAAAAAACTTTTGCAAAGGAGAAAACTTCTCTGCCAAACACATGAGGCCTGGTCCTCCACTTCTGGGAAAATGAGCCCATTCATGCCTGACTAAGCAAGTTGAGTTTGGAAAGATAAAATCTATCACACAATGAGGCAGAAACAACCACAGATACACCCGCAGAAAGAACTATGAATAGAGTTTCAAAGAAGCTCAAAAAGTCGCAGGACACTCATTATTGGTGGTCACAGCACACTGGTGGCTACCTTTATTAGGGAATAGTGCTTACATTATTTTATGCTAGTGATATTGTCAAAGTCTACAGGAGGGATATTAAATTTTTTTTCAGATACATGCTATAGAGGTGAAGATGCAAGAATTTGTCCTGATTCATAGTCAGTTAACTCTGTTAATGAGTTGTCATATTGGTCATATTTTAACATTCATCGTTCCTTTACATATTTAAAATTTTTAAATTTAAAATTTATACATACATGTATATATACACACATACTCTTTATATACAGATAGAGACATCAGAGCTGCATATTCATAAACATGATTTATTTAAGTCATATTATAATAGAGTATCAGTATTACATACTATTTTTGAGACTGGAAAAAAATTTGTCAGTTCCGTCATGCTATTTAATCCTCTTGTAATTTCAAATTAATATTAATTTCATTAGTATGACTTTGTTATCCATCATTTTTCAATTGAAAGCAGCTTTATACAATTAATCTTTCTATAAAAAAGTAATTACTATTGGTTTTATGGTTTAAAAGTAATTTATATCATGGCTTTGCATTGCTAGTATTAATTAATAAGTGCTTCCAATTATAATTTGAAATTAGGAAGTTGGAAGTATATAGAAATAATATGGATAGCTGGGTATCATATTGTGCTGGCACTTTTTATAATTTACAAAGTACTTCTGCACTTATTATCTCATCTTATTCTTGAATCTGAGTTGAGCAACAAAGAGTTATCCTCATTTTACAGATACAGTTTTGAGAAGCTAAAGTATTTGTTCAAGGTCAGAGCTACTTTAAATCATATGACAAATCCCATGTCCTTACAAGATGATACACCTAATAAAAAGAATGGTTGAATGAACTATTAAGTTCATTGTTTCTGTGAGTTTTAAACATCAATAAATGCTTCTACAATTATAATGCATTATGTCTGTAGTAATTATCCTCTCTGCAGATATCAGGAACATGATATAAATATGATTTTTAATCTGAGTCAGAATCTTCAGAGGAGGATTTCAAGAGCAAACTTCATCCTCCTACATCTTTTTTTTTTTTAATAGATCTTTATTGGAGTATAATTGCTTCACAATGTTGTGTTAGTGTCTGTTGTACACCAAAGTGAATCAGCCATATGCATACATATATCCCCATATCCCCCCTCTCTTGAGCCTCCCTCCCACGCTCCCTAGCCCACCCCTCTAGGTCGTCGCAGAGCACCGCGCTGATCTCCCTGTGCTATGCTGAAGAGACACGTACCACAGTGTTCATTTCAGCACTATTTACAACATCCTCCTACATCTTTAATCAAGATAAAAATGAATATTTTTTGAAATGGAAGGCAATAATTTAGTTTTACAGATAAAACGCAAACTGTAAAAAAAATAGATTTCAGGCAGGTTACTTTACGTTATACTCCCAGAGTCCCTGTTATGCTGTTTTTATAAGAAACTGTTGTTAATAAAACAATAGTAAGTATAAACCAAAAGATAAATAAATAAAGATAGAATATATATGAAGAACATATATATGAAGAATATATATATGTATATATATATATATGGAGGCACAAAAATAAAGTATGTTATGATGCATTTTCTATAAAAACATTTTGTTTCAGTTTTGGAAAGTTAGTTTGTGGACAGTGCTTAGAAGGAAAATGGTTTATAGTTTCAACTTTGCTCTTGTCATTTAACTTCTCTTGATATGTATTTCCTAATCCCTAAGCTAGTTTCTTCTGGTTCTGTAATATTAAGATTTATTCATTCATTCATTCCAGTTATTCACTGGGGTCTTGCTTTGTGGAAAGTACTGTGATGAGTGCAGAGGAATTATCTGTGAAAAGTACAGAACTGGTTCCTGCACTCAAAGACTATATAATCTAGTAGGGAAGATAGACATTAATCAAGAGTTAGAATAACCACCAAGTAATTACAACTAAGAGATATGCTGGTGCAGTGTGCTGCCATGAGAGCCTTTGGCAAGTATACCTAACTTATAGGGGTAGGTGAGGCTTGAGAAAGGATTCCCTTGGAAAGTGACTTTCTGAAAGAAACTTGTAAGGAATGAGCCTTCCACGGAAAGTGTCTTATGTGGAAGAAGTCTCTGAAAGAAGAAGGAATTTGATTTGCTTTAAGAACTAGAAAAAGGATGGCTGGGAGAGAAGCTGGAGGTGTGTGAACAAAAATAAGGATACCGAGAGATCTGTGACCCAACCAATCCAAGGTCTTCTAAAAACCATGTAAATAATTTTAAAACAGATCCTGAAAGTCATAAGAAATCATTTGAAGCAGGGAAATTATATGAATAGATAGACATTACAGACAGATTAATCTTGCTCATCAGGATAGAAGCAAGAGATGGATGGACATGAATGCTTGAAAAAATGTGGTAACAGTAGAAAAAGAAAGCAATGAATAAATTCCAGACACGTTGTAGATGTAGATTAACCTGCCTGTGTAACAGAATGGATTCAGTAGATATTGATGACTTTCAAGTTTCTTGCTTGGGCAACTGGAACATTGTTAACATCGTTTCTCAGGATGAAGAATCTTATAAACAGAGCAGGATTTGGAGAGTAAGGGTCAAACATAAATCGGTTTGGTATTCGTTAGGTTTGAAATGTCAAATAGATGTTAGATATGTGTGTATGGAGATGAGAAGACAGCCATGGCCTGGAAATATACATTATGATGTTTTCAGCCTTAACAGATAATTGGTATTTAAAGCCTGGGTGGGGATAAAACCACACAGTGAGTAATGTCTAAGCTCTATGAGAAATAGTTGATGTCTGTGATACTCATAGATGTTTCCCAGTACCCAATACCAGTACTTAGAAGGGTGACTGGCACAGCATTAATGTTCAAGGGGTGCTTCTTGAGTTACTGAATAATAGAGTGTTAAGAACCATGTCCTGTATAACCATGTTATACAGAACGAGGAAACCCCTCCCTCCCCCAATGAGACTAAGATGTAGAGTTCCTGGAAAAACAGAAGACTGTAGTATCTTGGAAGTTAAAAGACAGTCATATTTCCAGAAGAAACTTATCAATCACATTTGCCCCTTCAGATGCTGCTGAGAGGTCAACAACTCAATTGAAAGAGATGTGAAATGTGCTTATTACATACAGCTCTGCTGAAGTGCTTGGGAGAGAAATTAGGTAGGAATGAGCTGAGGATTGTATGGGAGGTTAGCAGGTTTAGAGTCCGTGTTAATTTATGCTTTCAAGAAGCTCTGTATGAAGGAGAGCAGAGGGGGAAAAAATAGTCAGCTTTAGAAGGACTTTTATGATGAAAAAGGCTAGCACGTGTTTCACAGCTGATGAAACAGATCAAGCAGTCAAGGAAAAGTCAGACATACAGATGTACAGACAAAGCTACCTGAGAAGGTAGGAGATAGAATTCATCCCCTCTAAACTGTACAGATGATACAAAACCAGATCATCTTACTGAAAAAGGGAAAGATAAAAGATTTATTTTTATCTATAAAAATGTCACAAAATAATATATAATTTACTGTGACTGAATCCAGAGACTGCTAATGTCTCATGGAAAGCCAGATCAAAGAAGTGCCCTTATAGTTCAAGAATTGTTTGATTTAGCTCTGGGAGGATTCTTGGGACAATTTTAGAAGCTGTGATAGTTGATGGTGAATTTGGGAGCCTTTAAACCCACAAAATACTGTAGAGTTAAAATTATGTATCAGCAAAATAAGAAAAAATGATCTTCATATGCTTTCATCATAATTACTCTTATAGTTATATAATTTCTTATTCCATTTAAAAATACACATTAGAAATTCAAACATATTTTAAATTAGTTATGTATAATAAACTAGCAAATCTTAAGCCTTATTTAATTTGGAAAATATATGGAGTTTAAAAGTTAATTTAGGGGCTTCCCGGTGGCGCAGTGGTTGAGAATCTGCCTGCCAATGCAGGGGACATGGGTTCGAGCCCTGGTCTGGGAAGATCCCACATGCCGCGGAGCAGCTGGGCCCGTGTGCCACAATTACTGAGCCTGCGCGTCTGTAGCCTGTGCTCCGCAACAAGAGAGGCCGCGACAGTGAGAGGCCCGCGCACCGCGATGAAGAGTGGCCCCCACTTGCCGTAACTAGAGAAAGCCCTCACACAGAAACGAAGACCCAACACAGCCATAAATAAATAAATAAATAATTTAAAAAAATAAAAAATAAAAAATAAAAGTTAATTTAGTTTTAATTTATGTTTTAAATAGCATGCATTGTAAACTGTCCAAATAAAGTTTACGGACTTTGAATTTAAAAACCCATTACTTATGTGCATTCAGATATATTTAACTCTTTGAGTAAAGCAGCAAGCTAAATCTAGAGTACATTTATTTGTTGGACTGAGGGACTATTTTTTAACAGTAGGCTTACCTTACATTCATATGTAATATAGTCTATTGATAATAATGGCTTTTCTATGTACTATCTTAGTGGACACCACATTTCTCCATAGTTCATGATTCTGATCTGAAAACTATTTTATGATTAATAATATTTTCCTTTCTTCACTTATTAAATGTGTTTATTTTGAAAGCTGCGTTCCTTGATTCACATAGAAACAGAGTGTGCAAAATCACAATTATGTTCTCTTTTGGAATATTCATACAGCATAATTCCATCTCATTTTATTTTATAAACAATGAAAATATTGGGTAGTGATGACAAATTAATTCTTGTAAAACTGATTACAAAACCATCTATGGAACTAGAGGCTGTTAAAATGATATTTATTGATTTGTTCTGTAATTTTAAGGACTAAAAATATTCCTAACTTAGTAGAATGAGTATAATCTAATGCTTTAAAAAATTCTTGGAGATAAAATGACTCTGAAAAAAATTTTCATCATTTCTTTTGGCTTTAGGACATGTGTAATATTGTTTGTTTTAACCAAAAACAAAACAAAACCCTTAGTAAATTGCTTCCTTTTTCTTCTCTTGTTACTATGAATTGAAAACATGTCTAAGTTTAACATAGACTCTCATTATAATTTGATGGAAAATAATTGCATCCATACCAAGAAGTGACATAGATCACCACCAATAAATATATTGCTAAAATTTTTCAGTTAATTTTAATTTTAATAGACTTTTTTGATTATACTTATAATGAACAGTAGAGTAAAATTATTTTGATAGCATTCAACTCTAGTTCCAGCAAGACTAATATACCCTTTCATCTCCAAATAACTCAACATGAACAGAAAACAAAACATTCAAGTGCATGGCAAATACTAAAATGCTTTCTTAAGGTTATGATTGTTTTAGAATTTAAATTAAAGAAATTTTAAAACAATGGTGAAATTGAAGTTCAGTTAATTGGGAAGAACTTCATTTTAACTATCTGAAAATCTCAGTCAAATCTAAATACTAATGATACATGCAAAACAATATTTATTTGGTTTAGTACATAATGCGAAAGTAAATTTCTGTAAATTATTTTCATGATCTTTGTTTCTCAAAATTATTTTAAATAAGCAACAATAACATATGTCTAGAGTATGCCTATGGCCAGTTGAGTTAATGTTCCTTGCTTTTATTCTTTTGAAAATTTTCACTGTGTGAACTTGTCATTTTCAATTATATTTCTTGGTACTTCATTCACTATTAAAAATATAACTACTTTTATTAAATATGTTTTATAGGAAAATATGATAGCAGAAGAAAAAAAAAACTAGCAGCAAACATTGCAGAATATGATGAGCTCATTTAAGTAACAGTGTGAATTTACCAGTAGCACAGTGGAATGACTGGTGACCTTTCTCTAATAATTTGTATCTTCATTAAAAAATATTTAAGATGTTCACATTTAAGTAATCAATGATAGAACTGAGTTATGTTTTTAATATGTGACAACTATTTAGAAGCGTTTTATACTAGATGTTTTAAATTCTTTGTCTTGTATCAAAATAATTTTTTGTAGGTAATTAGTGATGGCTTTGTGTACATCTTGTATTAATTATTTTCTCTTTTTTCCTTTCCTACTGTCACTTTTTTCTTTTCCTTTATTTTCATGTTTGTAACTCTATTCTTTATTCCTTAATTATTTTATTCTTGTTCTACTTTCAAAAATAATTTTCATCATGCAGATAAATGCTGTGAAGCGAATAAAGGTGAAAATGGAAGCCAGTCATGGCAGCTGAATGCTGCTGGGTTTTCTTTCATTATAGCCATAAGTTTGTCTTGCATGTTTTAATGTTGTTACATCATATATTTCCTTTTATTCCCTGCAAATTTACAAGGCTAATCTAAAATTATAATAAAATATTTTCTAAGGTCCAACTAATTATGCACTTATCCTTACCCATGAATAGTTAGCCTTTTTTCCCTTCCCCAAATTGTTGACCTTTAAAGTAGATAATTTGTCAGAAAATCACAGAAGGAAACTGAACCAGGATTGTTTCTTCCAAGTACTAGTTCACAGCGTAACTTGTTACATTCTAAATTTTTCTGTAATTTCTAAAGTTGAGCTTATTAAATATCATGTCACTTTTATTTGGAACTTAAGCGTTTGCTATATCTAATCTTTCATTTGATTATTTTACAAATATAACTCAATATCCATGGCCATACATTGTATAAGTAGAAATTTTGTTATGTAGAATTGTGGATCTTTTATATTGGTTTGGATTGTTATATTTTAAATGTAAGTTTCCAACTTTATAAAACATTTATAATATTTCATTGTGTTTACCATTTATATAAAATATAAACCTGATAACTTTTATTATATTAGGTGTGTATCCTATTGTGCTGCCTTATTTTCTTTTTATTGACTTAAAATGTCATAAGGAATAAAAGTGAAATGGAGTTTTTTTTCTTCAATTTGAAAACCAACTTTTAAAAATCCAAATTTTTTTTTCATTAAGTGAAAATATCTTCTGCAGTTGCCCCAAAATAAATAAAAATTAAGTTTGAATATGTTTAAAGAGTTGCACCCTGTGCACTAGATTGGAATTGTGTTTTGAGGTGGCATCAAGTATTCATGTTCTAACAATATGTATACATATTTATTACTTTTTCCTGGACACCTGAGTCAATTTCTTTGCAAGGATCAGAGAGAGAAGTAAATATTTTAGCTACTACTTTCAAGAAGAGGAAATTGAGATGAGAAGGGGGTATTACTAGATTCCAGCGCTCAGAGGAGATTCCTCTGGATTTGAGGGAGTAACATGAGTAAATGATTTTTGTTTTCACGTTTTCATTCATCACAAAATGAGAAAAGAGTGTTTTGTGCTTTTTACTCCCAACCACATGCTAGCAAGTGATTCTTACTACTCACTTAGGACAATTAGCAGGCAATCAGATTTATATATATTAACAAGAGTGACTGTAACTTACATGGTAAATCAAATGATTGGTTTCTGGGCTTTGAGATTCATTCATCAAAATCAATTTGTTTGGTTGCATGAAAGTATTCTGTCTTTAAAGAAATACCTGCAGGATCCTATCATGTAAGATCTAAAGATAGACCTGCCTTTGGTAGCCTGTTTTCTGTAATTTATCTTTTCCATACTCTTTGCTGTCCACTGCTGTACTTTTTTCTTCTGAGCTAACAACAGACCTGTAGAATGCAGAAGTGACCCATTCACAGATTAAACACACTTCTTTCTCCCTTGCTGAGACAAAGGGATTTCCCAATTCCAATTTTTGCAGTGTGGAGATTTAACCTATTTATTGGGAATGTTTGATTTTTAAAATTAAAAGAGCCAATGTTCTGTTTATTGAAGAACTAATTATAATCGCATACTACACTCCATGATTGCATATCACATTCCATGAGTTAGGGTAAGACTTGTAGATATGTTGATTACTAACATGTAACTAGTGCTGGGAAAGAAAGGAGTTCCAATAACACTTCCATGAACAATTTTTCCCATTCATTATAACCTGACTGGATCTCTCCAATAAATTGTAAATATTTCCATGAGAAAGTCATAGAAATTATCTTGATTTAGTTCATGATTACAAAATACTTTTGTGAAGAACATGTAATATGTCTTTAGTAAGATAACAGAGTTGATTTTTATTTGAAATTTTATATTCTATGACTCAAAGTCACCAATAGTGATAAGAAGAACACTCAGTCTGGTTTGAATGATACCTAGACTGACATTTGGACAGTTCAGAAAAGAGCCTAAAATTGACATTCTAATATCTTAGCAGAATTATTTACACTTAATGAGTGGTTCATTTAGATTTTTTAAACATCTAAGTACAGATCAAGATATTAATCCTAAAATTAATGAGCTATATATCCTTTGGTTAAATGTTTATTCTTAGATTAACAGTTATTTTACAGTTCTAAGATATGCAAAAATTTTAAAAAATTCTCAGACATCTTAAAATAATCGACTCTGTGCTTTGTCTTACGTCTATACGAAACAGGAAAGCACAAAACTATAAACAATTCAGCTATTGCCTTTCAAAAAATGAAACCTTAGAGATTGTAAATTACCTTCTTGGATTTTTTTTTTTTTTTATATCTTAATAATATGTAAGTGTTGCTGAATTATCTTTTTTATTACTTGAGCTTTACTCTTGTTATATGCAACCATAAAGTCTAACTGACAGCACATTTTTGTCTAATTAATGTCTGCTGTAGGTCTAAGTAAATGTGACTGGTAAGCAGGACATAAAAATTCTCCCTAGTATCATCCAATAATTCTTTTTCATCCAGTGGATTTTTAAATAAAATTCTGTCTGAAATGTGTAAATATGAACTTGTGTGTAAGGTGAGTTTTGTTATCCATTGTGTATAATCAGAAATATGTACCTATGTTTATTGATGTGTATATCTTATCATCCAATGTTAAAATCATTTTAAAAGTTTGTTTTGACCATATTATACCAGTGGTAAAGTTAGGTTGATTTGCTTATGCATAATCGCCATTATCTGCATGTGAAGTATCATGATTAATTTTTTATGTAAATCTGAAATCTCCTTTTGTCTTCTCCCAATTTTTCAAAGTCTATCTTCTTTTCTCCATTTATCCTTCAGCCTTACATGTCTCTCTATCCCAATTCAAACTCAAATTATTTATCATATAGCTCTAAGGCCCATCAAACCACATTTTAGATATGCTAACAGATTAAGCCTAGGAGGTAGTAGTAAAATCTTCTTTCCTATGAAATTTTTTCTTACATGGAAGAACCTTAAGTAAATTGTCATTTTTATTTTTCTGTCCCAATACTATTATTCATTGGGAATAAGTAGATTTTGTAAACTCTATACCCATATTCTTTCCCAAACCATCATGCATGTGTACATATGTGAATCAATTACTGGTAGACAAGAACAAGATTGAAACACTTAAAGACTTGCTTCATTTTTCTTAAAAAATGTTTTTCCTTTTTTTTTCTTAGCCTAAAATACCTCAAGTGTTTAACAATTTTAAATAAATAAATAAATTCTAGACATTTGATTAACATTATATGTCAATTACATAAACAAATAATTGCACAAATAATTTTATTGCAGATAATTTTGACTTTTTAAGTATTCAGCATTTCTTTTAAAATTAATAATTAAAATTACAACTATGCATAGTAGTTCATAGGTTATACAATTTGGGTTAATTTGAAAATCATTATACAACAAACATTTTCTATTTAAGAATTCCCATTAATTATATTTAATTTAAATTAAAACTTAAATAAGGAAAGTTCCACAATGTTTCAAGTCTGGACAGTTGGATTTACGGTTATTCATTTATATTGAACAAAATAGAATATGCAAGGGAGAATTAGGCCAGGTACTTTTGGATCTGGATGAGTACTTTCAGATACATGAAAAGTATTTTATTTATTCATATGGCATACCTACACTAAGAATGAAGGAATAAAATTTTTAGATTACAAATCATTTTAGATTACAAATCATTTTAGTAATTCAAGATGGATATTTACATCACCAATACAATAGTTAAGTGTGTTTGGACCTAGCTTTCAAAAATAGCTAATATTATATATAATATTTTCAGTTTATAGTAGTTAACTAAGAAATACCTCTAGTCATGTAAAGTTATCTGAAAATCTCCACCCATTTGTTTTTGCTTATGATATTAGCGGCATTAAGAGCTTTAAATAAATAAGCTGTTAGGACACTACCTAAATTAAATATTATCATTTATATATTTTTTAGCCCTTATGCATTAGGATTTTGCTCAATGAATAAAGATACAGGATCACGAAGTTCATACCTAAATGTGTCATTTTATGTATTTTATTATGGTTCAAATCTGTGAGGCACAATGTAATATCCTTTAAATCGCTTTTGAATAAGTACAAATTAAGTAGGCTTTCTCTTGGTTTTATACCCTTTCATTCTTCCTTCCAATCGTTTCTTCCTAATATTATCTCCCTCCCTCTCTCCTTCCCCCTATCCTCCCTCTCTCTCTTCCTTCCTCTCAATTTCTGGTCATGAATAAATACAATGCATTTCTTCTATTCTTTTTCTGTTAATCTCTGTTAAATTGTAAAGTTTCAGAATTTGTGATATGTATATATGTCACAAAACCTTCAACAAGGCTAATGCGTTGAATGGGTAGCTTAAATTTATATATTTCAAATGATTAGCGATATGAATATCCTACAAATAGTGCTGAAATAATTTCAATATAAATTGAAATTGGTAAAAACTCTATATCTAAATTGGCTGATTATGTCATTTTTAAAAAGGGGTATTATTTAATCACTATCAACACTCAATGGTTAATCTTAGAATTCAGAAAATATTAACAGAGTACATTTTAGGTCTTAACTAAAGAAAAAGTATCTAATATCTAATTAACATATTCTTTTCCAAGTCACCATCTAAACTAGAGTATTTTTCTAGAGTTAACATTTTTAATGTTTAAAAGTGGTAGTATCTCTCTTTACTACATGGTGCTTAAAAACTTGTTGTAATACATAAAGATTATAAAAGTAAGCAGCATCTCAATATTTATGTAAGGGAGTGGATTCAGTAAGTATAAATCTAATTTAATTGTTCTGAAATAAAGCAGAGATGGGAGCTTAATATCAATTCTTTGTTTTCCAAATACCTTTAGTTTCTTTATCTTACCTGAGATTATGAACCAGATAAACATCTCTTGTAGTCATCCTCCCCTCCTTCATGGCTATTAACTAATTGGAAGCCTAAAATACTTGTCCCTAAATGTTACAGAAAGAGTGGATTATTCTATAACATCAATTTTTAGCTACTATTTAGCAAAATTGAAAAACAAAATATCCAAGGAAAGCACATATGTTCAAAAGTTCTTTTAGTATATCTGAGGTGATTTGAACTGCAGAAGATGTCCTCATGCCTTTGTTAATAGACTATTATTTGACCTACTTTTTAAAGATATGCTCATTCAAGTGTAATTAAATTTTAAGTGTGAACCAATCTAATGTTGGTTGTATTAAGCCTAGATATATTGCAAAATTTCTTAATTTGTGTATGTTCAAATTAAATTCAGTTATTCTTTATCACTCCATTTTAAGTAATAGAAATATAGTTACACATTGCAAATATTGCATAATATTCATAGGTAGCATAATTTTAAATTATACCATCTTTATTTTATCTATGTACTAAATGGGACTACAAAATAAATCTCCAGCAAATCCTTTTTTTCCTTAAAAGCAAGCAATTAAAAATTACTGTTTTAAAGAACATCCATAATTCATGAATTTCTTTCAAGAATATTTTTATCTCACATCTTACATTGATTTTATGTGTAACACTTCTGTTTTAAAGTGACTATTGCTGATCATTTTAATTGCATTTGTTTTCATCATAGCTTATTTTCTTGAAATAAAATGTACGTTATATATGTATTGTCCTCAGTATCATCTCTTATTTAAAATCCCTGACATAATATCCAGCACTATGTGTAATCCTATGCATGAGTTTCATAGTATATTAAATGTCATTTTATTTTCTGTATTTCTGTGTCTCCATTGTTGTAATAAAGAAAACTGAGGAAAACCTTTGTTATATGTGTTTTCTTTATTACTGGTACAAACGTTTTCTGTCTTGTGTGTTTTCATTTCTAACTTGATCAGATTCAATATCTCAGTGTAATAAACATATGATCATTGAGTGATTTCTCTTTCAGTTTAAATAATATATCATCAGCAGGCTCATATTGGAAAAATATTTTAGGAACAATACCAAATACTGTTACTTTTGTAGTAAACTAGTTCTAAGGTCTTCTTAGAAACTTTTGTTACTAGTGGAGACCATAATAATCAGATGATATCTTAATAAAACACATTAATATAGTTAATCATTTAAATAATGTAATAATTGGAGAGTAGTCTCCTTTGCCAGCAAAAATTTATGAAAGCAGACATAAATCCTTAAAGTGATTTTCTCCAATTCCTTTGGTTAACATATTACTATAATTCAGTTCGAGCACCATGAGAATAAAGTTGTAGAAAATCATTAAGGTTCTCAGTTCATCCACAGCCAAAGTATGAAACAAAAATGGCTTCGGAAGTTTACAAATAATTACAATAATATGAAAACAGAGCAGCTTCTACTTTTTAACATGTACTGTGATACACATTGCATGGAATGCCTTAAGTGCAATATTTCATTTACTATGAAGTAGCATTTCTCCCATATTTTAGATGAGAAAAGTGAAACCTAAAGAGGTTGAGGAATTTACGTAGTGAAGAGTCACAGAACGGAGTTCCAGTGCCCTTTCTAAAACATCATATTACTTTGTGTTTGTTTGTTTTAGTGCTGAACCTGGGTTCAAATGATAATTATTTTTTATCTTAAGATTTTTTTTGATGTGGACCATTTTTAAAGTCTTTATTTAATTTGTTACAATATTACTTCTGCTTTATGTTTTGGTTTTTTTCGCCCTGAGGCATGGGGGATCTTAGCTCCCTGACCAGGGATCGAACCCGGACCCCCTGCAGTGGAAGGTAAAGTCTTAGCCACTGGACTGCTAGGGATGTCCCTCCGATGATAATTCTTTAATAAGTAAATTATTCAGTTATTTTTTATAAAGTGAAAAAAAACTGGTGGTTTAGACATGAATATATATTTCTCTTTTACAAACACAGTCAAGTGTTGCATTGCCAGTTAAAAATTAAATAGTGTAGAAATTACAAAAGGGAAAATATTCGTTTTCAAGATTTGCATTATTTTAAGGCACACTTAATCTTCCTTATTCCAGAACAGCCCTCTCCCAAATGTATGTCTTAATATATATACCACCCATTTAAAATGTTTGCATACATTTCAAAGTGAAAATTTTCATATAATATCTATATGTTGTTATAATATTGAACTTCTTTCAATTGATACATTAGTTACAGAAGTTTTATATATTGGGAGAGAGAGAAAGGTAAGCTGATTTTTTCTGTTGTTCTTGTTTTTATTCTTCCTGAAGCTCTTTAACAATGATATGGTATCAAATGGGAACTATATGGGGATGGTTGGAAATTTCCGTGGTGACTGTCACAGTATTATATTACTTTGTTAGCTTTTTATTACTTTGTTGTTTGGGGCCACTGTGAGGAAACTAAAGAGATTTGAGAAAATTTATTCTAATATTCTAATCAAACACCATGATTTTATTATATCAACAATCTGAGGATCAGAGAAGAAGAATGACTAGTCATTGACATAGTCAAGTAACTTACACCCTCAGTTTTCCTCGTATGTTTGTTTTATCAAATTACACTGAATCAAAGAAGGCATACCTAAATCTCTTGTCTATCACTTATATGATCTTATATCTTTAACCTAGTTTCTTTGATTTCTTCTTGATTGAACCATAGAAAAAACTTTGTGGCAAAGGAAGGGCTGTGTATTCACCAACTACCATTCCTCTGAGTAGTCATGATACTTCTCTTAAGCAGCTGTTATGGTTCTCAGGTCAACTTGTACATATAGCTGCATTCCCAAGACCAGTGTAATAAACTCACAGTGAGTTTATAGCCTTCAAAGAATATCAAGTTAAATTTTATTATTTTCTGATTTTTACACATTGCCTGAAAACCCTTTATAAAATGACTTTATTTATATTTTTGTAGAAATAAATGATATTTAATTAATATAGAATAATATTTTTAGTTACTATGTAATAAAAAACAAAATAAATATTTCCATTTCAGCATCTATCTTTTTCATTTTAAGAAATCATACTAAACAGTTCAATACATAATTTGCATAGTGGCTATATGCTTGCTTCTCTACTGATTTCTCATTTATTATTACAAAGAGAAATATTAAATTATTTTAAAAGTCCTATTAAAATGTAGCCTTTTTTTTTCTGTTTAAATGTGGTTAAAACAAAACTAAAAATTATCTCTTCAAATTAGCATTTCTGTTTTGAAGAATCTCTGAATGACAAACTTCAATTTGCTGTTGTTTCTATATAATTTCACCACGGCTAAACTCGATATGTATGTTACATGGAAGATTAAATGCAAAACTCACTGATGCTCTTGAAAAATGACAGGAAAAATATTCTACTTCTTGGTGCTTATTGGTGGAAAACAGAAAACAATTTATTGGATTTTCATATGCTATCCTGAGACTTATTGTTCCATCAAATGGCTCAGACATGAAGGAAAGTTTACTTAAGGAAATAGAAATATTTCTCTACAGCAGGGTCCAGTATGGTTCATTGGTGGATTTCTTCATACAGAAGCAGGTAGCTGAAAATAATTGACTTGCCTGTGTGTTACTCATAACTTAATATGTCATCTGTTTTTAATACTTATGAATATTGTACTTATGGACACTCTCAGTTGATTCAGGCACGTTAGCCAGTCCCGTGAAGATTTTAAAGATACTAACTTTGGGGTTTTTTTTTTGCTCTTAAATATGCTCTATTTTTTCGAGCAGTTCCAAGTGTGCACCAAAATTGAGAGGAATGTACAGAGTTCTTATATACTTCCAATCCTGATGTATGCATAACCTTCCCCATTATTAACATGCAGAATGGTACATTTGTTACCATCAATGAATCTACATTGACACACCATTTTTACCCAGAGTTCATAATTTGCATTAAGGTTCACTCTTGGTGTTGCACATTCTGTGGGTTTTGATGAATGTATAATGACATGCATCCACCATTATAGTATCATACAAAATAGTTCCACTGCCCTAAAAATCCTCTGTGCTCTGCCTGCCTCTTTATCTCTCCCTCTCTCCTAATCCCTGGCAACCTCTGATCTTTATAACTGTCTTCATAATTTTGCTTTTTCCACAGTGTCATATAGTTGGAATCATACAGTAAGTAGTCTTTTCAGACTGGCTTGTTTCACTTAGTAATATGCCTTTAAAGTTCCTCCATGTCTTCTCATGATGTTATGGCTCATTTCTTTTTAGCATTGAATGATATTCCATTGCCCGGATGTCTCATGTTTTATCCATTCACCAAATGAATAATATCTTGCCTCTATTTTTCTTAAGTGAAAATCTACATTTCTACTTTATGGTTGATGGTATACAATATATTCATTCAGATGCAGTGGGTAATAATATATAAGTGGCCCTACATGTTTAGAATGTTTAGTTTTAATAATGTAACATAATTTTTTATTTAACCCCAATGCAGAAATTGAAGTTTCTAAGACACAATAAAGTGAGTGTGTAAAAACAGAAATTTTGTAAACCTCATGTTATAAATTCCTTAGAAAATAATACCATCCATATATTTGTTCACATTTTCCATTTATTGTCTTATACATTTATAAAATTCAAAGGTATGTATATTTAAGAATTTTATAATAAATAGATTAAACAGTGTGGAATTTCAACAAGCACTTTGTAAAATATCAGTTGTAGTTTAATCTTATATGGGTGTAATTCAATTTTGTAATATAGTCTTTAAGAAAAAAGTATTTTCGGTTTGTGCAGAGAAAATTTGATTTCCTTTTTTTTTAATATATGGAATAGCCTTTTAATATTAACAGAAAAAAATGAAATTGGCCAGTTAATGGTTGAAACAAGGACATAAAATTTAAACTATTCAGTTTTTAACACTGGCCAATATCTGTTTTGATCATATTCACTTCAATCTAAGAAGCTCCCTTTCCTATTAACCAATAAAAATTTCATTATCTTATGGGAAATAACTAAGTCAATTCCACCATAGCGAACTGAACATATACCATAAGATTTAAACTGCATATGGAGAAAGTATACAGTTAGTGAGGTGAGAATGAACTTCAAATGTATCAGTTTGAATAATTATCACATATAAAAATATTTTATATCTCGTTATCCCATTTTTTTGACAGGGTTTTGTGACAAGTGTTCTCCATTCCAACATACTTAGCAATTTGAAATGTCAGTGTAGATAAGAGCCTAGATATTCTGCTGTGCAAGGACTTTAGATATTTCACAATTTCCCACAATTTATAGTTGCACCAGATTTGTAACAACAATTATTAAAAACGTTCATTTCTAAGTTTTCAGCTATTTGAAACATTTATCAAAAAAGTGCTGTTATCTACAATACTATTTCTTTTTAGCCAACTTTTTTTTTAAATAACACAGTTTATTTTATTTTATTTCCTTTCTTACATTAAACTATTACTTTACCTCATACTGAAATTTGGCAAGGTTCTATCAACATTCCCATAGAAGAATAACAATTTTATATTCTGGATTATTCACTTTTTACAAGGAATTGTTTTAAAAAAGACAGATACTAAAACCTTAAGGGGGATTGGGTGGATATTAAAAAAAAAAAAAAAAAGGTGAAAATTATGAACCACTTGAAATGTCATTCCATTTAGAAGTATATAGAATCATTATACTAATTATAAATATATTTTATATAAATTTATAGTATTATACAGTGTCTATTTTTGAAATATATTAATAGACATAAATTGTCTAATGTTAATTTAATCACTAATCACATATAAGAGACTGAGTCTATTTCCTAGCTTCTTAAATCTAAACATCAAGCTGGGATTGACATGTCTACATGTATTATGGAAATGGGTATGGAATCAGAGACAGGGAAGACTGGACAGATATTTTACAGCCATAGCCCAGGCCTCTACCAGCTCGCTCCTAACCATTGCAACAGGCTCTATTTCCCTATGTATCTCTAGCAACACCCTACCGTCTTTTAGGAAAAGATCACAGTTAGGTTTTGTTGTTAGTGGCGTTTATTTATTTTGTTTTTGTTGATTTATTTATTTGTTTATTCAATTGCAGGGTCCATTCTTTTTAACCTCATCATTTATCACTTAATCAACATCCTCCACCAGTTACCCCCAATATCATATCTCTAATATCCATAAATATCTGTTAATTTCAAAATATACTGTATTATCTCATACATCTCCATCTTTGCTCACATCATGTTCTGGCTGAAAGGGAGTTGTCATCAGATAGAAAGCTTCTTATTCTTCAACATCATCTTAGAATTTATCTTCTCTATCATGCCTTCCTTAACCACTAACCATCAACTTACATGCTTCTTCCACCTATTTGCTCAGGTCACATTATTTTTCACCACTAGGAAAGCATTCGACTGTACATGTCTTACTCACCCTTCTCAATATATTAAGAACTCCCTGAGAAGAGAGTCCTTTTCCTTTTTGTTATTTTATTCTCACAACTGCTTGACAAAGTTGTTTAATTACATTGTGATAAATTGAAGGGTGATTATATGTCTTTGACCAATTTATCCCTGGGCAAAAAGATCACTTTTGTAATATAAAGGACTAGATGATATTTTGAAAAGATATTTAACTTATAACCCCACCTTTGTAAACAAACATATATAGAAAAAGACACTTTTAGAAAAAAAGTATAGGGTTTTACAATTATTAATGTCATTTATATAATATACATGTTTATAATTCCCTTTCCATTACTAAACCAATTATCCTCACTTAGCTACTTTTTCTTCCCCCAAATCAGATACTTAGTTTAAAAAAAAGTCTGGATTATCAGTGCTACCTCCTGACCCCATCTTGTTCCAAAGAATACCTCTTAGTAGGGAGAAGTGACTTGAAGGGAAATTTTGTATTAACATTGTTTTTATATTAAAAAATTAGGTATACATGTAAAATCATTTTGACAAAAAAATCAAAATGACTAGAGACTAGAGACACAGTAGTAAGGAAGAGGTGAAGTAAAATGCAATCTTCACCCCATCCCCAAATAACAGGGTTGTATGAAAAGAAATTTGGAAGTAAGCAATAAACTGTCTACATCAATACTGTTTAACTGAGTACACACAGAAAAGACATGACCTCCTTTTTAAGATGTACCAAAAATAGCCTGAAGATTTTAAACATATATAAACATTAGCACAAGGCTTTATTGATATATCTGAATAATGTTGAAAAATTATTGGTGAATTTTACTTATATCTTTTGAAATCTGAAAATTTAAATTCCTAAATGAATGTGTGGATACTACAAAGAGTTTTATCAAAGAACCAGAAAGCTAGAAAATCACATACAATGAACTTCCACATAAGTATTAATCTCCAGCATGACTTTAATAATTTGTTTCTAGATATCTAAAGAGCTCCAATGAACTCAATACATGTTCATTTAAAACACAGCTAATTACCTCTGCGTGATCCTAAAAACTAAAAATCCCTCAGACAGGTCACAAAGCACATATAAATTGATGTAATTACATATAAGTATGTACTTTTCTCAAGATCCTAACAGTTTTGATTTTTTTTTTTTTTTAAATTATATTTTGCAAATTATGTTTTTTTATTTATTTATTTTATTTTTGGCTGTGTTGGGTCTTCGGTTCGTGCGAGGGCTTTCTCTAGTTGCGGCAAGTGGGGACCACTGTTCATCGCGGTGCGGGGACCGCTCTTCATCGCGGTGCGCGGGCCCCTCACCATCGCGGCCCCTCCCGTTGCGGGGCACAGGCTCCAGACGCGCATGCTCAGTAGTTGTGGCTCACGGGCCCAGCTGCTCCGTGGCATGTGGGATCTTCCCAGACCAGGGCTCGAACCCGTGTCCCCTGCATCGGCAGGCAGACTCTCAACCACTGCGCCACCAGGGAAGCCCAGTTTTGATTTTTAATATATTTTTTAAGATTTTTCATTTTAGGGCTTCCCTGGTGGCACAGTGGTTAAGAATCCTGCCTGCCAATGCAGAAGACACAGGTTCGAGCCCTGTGTCGGGGAAGATGCCACAAGCCGCGGAGCAACTAAGCCCGTGCGCCACAACTACTGAGCCTGCGCTCTAGAGCCTGCGAGCCACAACTACTGAAGCCCGCGCGCCTAGAGCCTGTGCTCCACAACAAGAGAAGCCCCCTCAATGAGAAACCCACTCGCAGCAACGAAGACCCAACACAGCCAAAAAAAAAAAAAAAAAATTAAATTAAAATAAAATAAAAGATTTTTCATTTTAAAATTCCAATATTCGTTTCCCAAAATGCAATCCTTTATAAAAGACCCTGCAGTTTTCTCTTCACTGATGACAATACTCTTCACAGCCATCACAGATTTACAAGCATTATGTACTTTTTTCTTTAAACTGTTCACTGAAAAACATGTGAGATTACACATTGTACCCACACAGTTTTCATACAGTTAGTTCAGTAAGCAATTAAATATCTGAATAAAATGAACATAAATGCACTTAAAAATCTGCTAATAAGTGCATTTTGTCAGAAAGCTGAATGATGTAAATGCTTTATCTCATAAATACTATGAGTTGTCCAAAAGGAAACCGATATTTCAGAGTAAAAGATTTGAACACAAAGAAAGTACAGTCTTAATTTAGGAAGAAGACTTTGATCCACTCTGTAATAATCTTTTGAGAGTTTTAATCTCATTTTTTACTTAAATGAAGATGAATGTGCCTAAAATATTGTGCAAAATAGCCACCACAATAAAAGTAACAATAAAGATAACCAAAACCCTAAAAATTAATGGTGAGCTAAAGAGGACAAAATGAATTACAGAAGAAAAGAATACCAAAATATAAATATGGATATTCTTGTCCCCAAACTGAGCAAAAGTCAATGTCACCTGTCAGAGACAATAAGAGCATTATGAATAATTATCTTTCTGTCATTCATTTTAACATCAGTCTTTCAAAGTTCAAAAAAAAAAGATTTTAATTTGACATGTAGAAGTAAGGGAGGGACCAAAAAATAATTTATGATATGAATAATTAATAAATTAAAAAAGAATGATATTAAACTAAAATCTTCTTGAGTTCTGGTCACAGTGGAACGCACATCTAAAACTAGAAGAATGAAAATATACTTAAACCTTAGGCCTTAATGAAGTGTGTTTATCAAAAACAATAAAAAACACTTGTAAAATATAAACATGTATTTACAGTTATTTTATGCATCCTAGTTCATGTATGCTAGCAATATTCAAATATTTATACTTGCTAAAATCTAAGAAGGTTTTGGGTAAAAGAAGTTCTAATTTTTTAAAAGAAGATACTATAAACAAATGATGAGTAATGAGAGGTAGCTATAAACAAAGTGAGCATAAAGTAATATATGTACAGTGTCTTGGAATTCCCAAAGTACCCTTCATATATGATTCTCAAAGAATATTTTAGCTAGGATACATGGGAATTGTTATCCACATTTCATCAGTAATGAAATGGAATAAAATTATAATTATGATTTCGATATATCCGATTGTAGTGTGTAGGCCACAAAATGAGTGAACAATACCACGGTAGAGATAAAAAATATTAGAATTTCCATCAATATTTATTTTATATCATTTTAATTTATTTTTGTATGTTTTGTAATTGTACGTTGCATTTTTTTCAAAGGATCGATACATTGTAAAATACTTTTAAAAGAAAACCACATATCATAGGAGGAGAGACTCAGTTTTTCTCTGGATTTATATGGGGAAGCAATAAAAACAAAGGGGCTCGGATTGGAGGAAGAATATAAACTCCAATCACAGTTACTCGAGTTTGTTGTTTGAATTTTTTAAACATTTTGGATTAATGGAAAATGATATAATCATCCTTGCTGATACAGATTTTCTCCTTCTTTCTATTTAATACAATTAAAGGGGCATTGACCAGACATTGGAAACCTCAGAAGTTCAAACATTTGTTTCAAACAAGCATGTTAAATATGAATGAAAATCGAATGGATCTTAGCACAGGGAGATCAGCTCGGTGCTTTGTGACCACCTAGAGGGATGGGATAGGGAGGGTGGGAGGAAGACGCAAGAGGGAGGGGATATGGGGATATAAGTATACGTATAGCTGATTCACTTTGTTATACAGCAGAAACTAACACAACAATGTAAAGCAATTATACTCTAATAAAGATGTTAAAAAAAATGGAATGGATCCATCAATTCAGGGATTAACAGCAGTCACTATAAATGCTGGAGACCCATGGTCATGACATAGAAGAAAAATGTGGTATGTGGAGAAATGGAAAGAGTGGGGCATTGCACTCAGTTTGTTATATCAGCAGTTTTCAACATTTCCCTCTTTAATAGTGAATTTTATAACATGCTTGAATCAAAGTTTTCTTTGTTTTTTCTACTTGTGATTACACCTGCAGAAGTGATTTGAAAGTCATGTTGTTTCAAATATATAAAAATAGATACTTGGAATCATTTTTCTAAAAACCTAAAATACATAAATATGGCATTTCTATGAATATGCCTGATTCCTCATTTAGTATAACTGAGAGAAGACTATTAATCCTAAAAACAAATCATACCTAATTTAGGTTCTGTTTAGCAGGTCAAGTATTCCCCATAGGAAATAGAAAGTCTCATAAATGTGACTTTTCTCTACACAGCTCCTCAGGGTTGGAAAATACTATTTTCTTTCTTGACAAGTGGATTATGTCAAGGATTGTAAAGCCTGCAGCTTCATCTATGCTGGGGGAATATTGTGATTATACTTCATTTTCACTATCCCCACTGTTTTTAAAGCTGTAAAGTTTATCAAAATTTTAAAGCTTTTAAAAATATTTTTTTTTCTGTTGACATAGTCTAGACCCTAGTCTCATTTCTACACTTTGGCTCTTTTTATTATATTTTCCTATTCTTTGTTGATTTGGGGGTTCCTAGGAAAAATATCACAGAATATTAATTTATCAATTTAAGATAATTTCCAAGTATGTAAGTGGCAAGTGATTTTGGAAAACAGCTGTCTAACATAACACAACAAGAAACTGTGAAATCTTTAGTTGGTTTTTAAATTAGTGCAATACATTTTCTTTTAAAAGTATGTGTTACTCTAGAGCGTACCTTTTATAGTGCATGGAGATTACCATAATTTTAGAAGCTCTTACTATTAAATCTAGGCCCTTCTTAATCTAAAAATCTTACCCTTTTATTCCTTTGTTGTGTTTTGGGGAATCCAATGAATGAAATTAAATTTGGGGAACTTATGCTTCATAAGTCAAATGGGACTTAAATAGCTGTATGATAAGCCCAAAGACGTATGTTAATTTTTAACTTATTTTAGTATGTTATCAGGAAACCCCTCTAATACTGCACTAATTTTGTAGCACTCAATAAATGTTTGTGAAGCCTAAGTGAATAAATAGTCCTTTAAAAAAGTAATGAAACTGTGTAGACACAAAAGTCTTTAGATAACCCAGATGTTTGATTTTAAAGTAGTTGAGTGGCTGACCATCACTGCTTAGATGGAGCTCAAATGCAGAAACTGTCTACTTCATCTTTCCACATAGGATGAACCATACGTGTGTATAGATTTATACCTAGATTTTCCAGAAATCATTTGATATTTGAAAATGTGTTACACTAGGCAGAATGAAGGAAGAATGTATAAACAGGGGACAAATAGACCTACCTCTATTGTGGAAGGGTATAGTATCTAGTTAATGTCATGATGAACACCAAAAACGGCTTTTCTTGTTATCTTTTATACACTTAAGCTCACTGTATTTAGCAATATCGCTTATGAAAATAACTGCCACTATTTTGGGAGCAACAACCAAATCTCCATTTTAGGATGCTTTAAATTAAGAAAAAAGTTTTTTCTCCGTATCTTTATCACAACTTTCCACATCTAAAAGTAATTCTCAAACTATAGAAAAAGAGTTAACTAAAAAACTGAACTACTTAAGGAGTCAGAAAGCAATGCTACTTTTATAAATTGTAGTGGTTTTTGAAAAACTAGTATAAACATAGTATATTTCATGGAAAATTAATGCAGTGTTTTAGCAATGAGTTAATTTCTACAACAGAAACATGAAAACACATGCATACGATGGATTTGAAATGAAGTTTTTTTTTCTTATTTTCTTGTTTTGATTTTATATTTTGATGACTGTTAAATTGCAAGTACATAAAGCTCTGGGGATACATACTGGTTTAGTTAGCCAATTTTTAAATTTCACAGTGTGGGAGGTACAGATTGGAGGGAGATTGTAAAAACTCATTTAGACTGATTCTCATGTTTACTTTCAATAATATGTACCTAAAAATAGATGTTTAAATTTTTGATTCCTAAATTATTTATTCTTATTCAATTCTAATATGAAATCCCTTTTCAAAAGAGCAATACAAAAGATCACTAAAATAGAAGCTGAAAATAAGAATTCAAGAAAAATACATAAAAGCAAGAAATAATTAGTTGCATAATTATACCTCATTTAAATAGTTGTTTTTCCACTAGTTGTATACGAAAAAATGGATATTGACATTTTTATGCAAGCAAATTATACATTTTAATTTAGTCAATAAATTTTATTTTTATCTTTTGATTATTTGAAGCTGAGTATCCAGTACAAAATGTTGACTTGAACACAGGTATAAAACCAGGGAATTCCCTGGTGGTCTAGTGGTTAGGACTTGGCGCTTTCACTCTTGTGGTCCAAGTTCAACTCCTAGCTAGGGAACTAAGATCCCAGAAGCCATGTGGTGAGGCCAATATATTTATATAGAACTGGAAGCTAAATAGTCTTCATTTGTACAGATCTAATATTAAGGGTATTAAGGGTTGTCTTGTGACTTAGGTCACTGTACTCTCTGGACCTCATTTTTCTTATCTAGAAGATAGACCTGAAAATATTTTTGTTTAGGTAATGGAGTTTAATAAAAATTATATCATAAAACACGTGTAAGTATTCTGGGAAACTGAAAAGATTAATTTAAAATCCTTTAAAAAATAAATAAATTAAATAAATAAAATCCTTTAAATGATTTCTATGCTCAGTTTCAATTTGTTAAGTAATTAAAACCACAATTTACTTATAAAGAAAGATTTTTTGTATGTTATTGAGGAAATAAATCATTGCTAGTCCCCAAATCCTAGTGATGTAATGTTACACATGATTATGACTTTGTGAAAAGTCCAAAGACAAATAAATGAACTTTCACAGTATATTAAATTGGTGTCAAAAGAAAAAAAGAACAGAAAATTTAGCTTTTATAGTTATTATAGCCTAACTTCATGGGATATGAGAATGTATGAGCATTTAAATACATTCTTAAGCTGAAATATTTTTAAAAAATCTTTCAAAAAAAACGTAATTAAATATTTATAACATAAACCTATTCGACGTCCATGCCTATTCTATGCAATGACAAAAATATGTTTGGTTTTTCATAAAAAATAACTTCTAGTAATCTTCCAAGATTGTAATCTTGTTTGTTAAGATTGTTAAGAAGATATAATATTGTTTCTCTAGAAAAAAGTAATAGCTATTTTAGCGTCAATAGTCCCTTACTATAAGGTGCTTTACACATATAATGTTTCTAAGAGCTTTTTCTAACTTGGGAATGGAGCAGATCAATATACTGGTTTAATGCTAAAAAGGTCACGAATAAAATATTTATCATTTAAAAGCTAACTAGCTAAAACTAAGTCATTTTTTAAAACAGTGATCTTTTTCTCAGGAGAATAATCAATGCTTAACAAGAGATTCTGAAGGTCGCTAATGAAGAAATATATTTACTGGACTAATTTAACTTTAAATGGTCTATTTTTTAAACCAAAATCTCACTTCGCTAGAATTTTGTAATAATAATAATAATAATATAGTAATAATAATAATACTCGTTAAATTTTTACTTAGTGTTAGGCAAAAGTGTTCGAGGTGTTAAATACATTATTATATTCACAAAAATCTTTCCAACAACCTCATGACTTAGTTTGTGGTGGTTGTTTTCCTAATTGTCCCCATTTCAATAAAGAGGCACCTCAGTCTTAGAGAAAAGTTAAATGACTCAACCAAGGATATATAGGAGTAAGTGATGGAACCAGGATTTTCCGACACCAGATCCAGTACATTTAAATACAAAGCAAGAGTCTTCACATTTTAAAAAGGTAAATGGGGATTTATATATTGGGACAGATATATCATAACTGAGTTGTGGGATTTATTGTCTAGAACTATGTTTGCATGTGAGAGGAACCTAAATGAAGTAAGAAAGAAGTGATTAAAGTTCAAATGTCATTTGACTCAATATATCCAGATGGGCTAAAGCTCAACTGGAGATGTATTTTTCTACTATTCTTGTCTGAGCTTTAGTTGTTGAATCATGTGAAGTACATCCAAAAGAATTACTTATGAACACTGTAAAACATATTTTTGCTTTACATATAATCAAAGATATTTCATAGCTGAGTTGTCTTCATTATATTGTAATAGTATATTCAGATGAGAATCATTTATATTTGAAAAAGGATAATGGAAGAAAATGCATAAAATGATTTTTTAAATCACTAGAAGAAATCCTGGTGTGCTTGATACATTATTTTTATAGCAGGAGGCACTAGATTTTTTTAAATTGTGCATATAGATACATCTTTGAAAATTATTAAATAATATTTAGAATCTCATTGTCCGTTTGTATATTGGAACTTCGCATAAAAAATGATACTAAATTTCCATGGCTGAAAAATATTTTTGTTTCTCTAGTCTTTCTTTAAAATGGGTTCATGTGATAACAGTTCTGTGGAAGCTAATAATTTCTCTGGATATGAGCTAGGCAATTTTTCTACACTAAAACCATCTAAATATCATGTTAAACTTTGATAGGGGAAGGAGATTCTGAAAATGGCATGAAAATTTTTTTTCCTCCACAACTGTCATGTGTTTATCACCTGTTTCTCATTATCGGAAATAAAATAATTATAACCAAAATCACACTTTTCTTGGGCATGTGAGTTCCAAGTTTTTTGATTCAGTGCTTAAAGAGTTCTTACGTGCAACATCATGGGGACACTGTAGAATATCTGTGTTCTAGCACAGGTGAAGAACAAAGTTGCCTGGGTAAGTGCCAGGCACCATGTAACAAATAGAATGATTTTTATTAATCTATCTGCAAGCTCTGAGAGTGTTAAGAAATATAAATAACATGTATTTCCTGGAAAAAAATAAAATAAGTTTAGACATTAGACTCAGAAAAATAAACTAGGATTCAGACAGGTGTGACATATTCAAGACTGGCCTGTTAGTGGAAGATTCAACATAAGGACAGTTATATCAGTTCCTTTGGATCACAATTTCTTCAGTCATGATTAAAATATATTGGACCTAACTTTAAAAATATGACTTACAAAATCTTTGTTTTACATATACATTTTTTTCGGAAGTGGTTTTCTCAAAACTCAAAGTTGCATCTCTCCCTGTATCTGTCACTTGCATTGCACACCACTCACAGGCTGAGCATGTGATTATGATGCTGAGTGAAAATTATATTTTATGATTAAAAATGATAATTATAATTTTATAATGTTACATAAGCAAATTTTAACATGATCATGTTGATCATTTTAACAATTCTATAAAATTGTCATATAATTCTCTTTTTTCCCTCTAGATAACACAGTATCACCAGTTTAATCCTGTGTCTTTCCATTGTGCTCACTTTCCTATCTGCATTGTTATAGTTGTGTAATCTACCCTCATATTCGACTACAGGCATATAACGTTTGATTCATTTTTGCTGTCCTAGCCACTCTTGCCATTTTTACTCTGTCAGTCAGCCTATTCCACCCTATTCTCCATCACCTCTTTCATGAATTCCATGACTTTTAGAATGTCCTGCAACCATATGTCACAGAAAAGTGGCTCCCATCTTCCCCTACCTTTTCATGATATGACTTCAGAAAGGTCATAATTACCACAACTCTGTTAAAGTTTGCTTCTAGTCTAATACGATTTGTTAAAATATTAACTGGAAAAATACAAGTAAACCATTTTTTCTGAAATGATGATTTTTAAAATATTTCTAGGCAGATATTTTAAAGAGCATTCTCTGTCAAAGCAAAGTGCTCCAGCATCATTTGCAAACCCAAGTCTTAAAACTAAAATGATTCCATAAAGAGCATTTATTTAACACTTCTCTTACAGGAGTTTTGACTATAATTTTTCTTTTAACAAAGTGATGATCTATTAATGGCTCTGAATTTCTGATAGAGTACAGTTAGGGTTATGATAAAATATTCATTATCTTCCCCAAAGGTAATCAAGAAGTATATTGGAAAGAAGAGTTACTTAGGGTGATTTTTCTAAAGAAAGTTTGTAAGAAATATTTCAAATCCTTATCATGTCAGTTGCTTAAAACATTGTTTGAAAACCAGACAATAGCTCCCAGCAATCATGAAATTGAAGTATGCTAATGAAGATATTTTTTCCTGTCTCTTAAGTTGAATATTTCTCGGATAAGATTATTTCTTTTTTTAAATAACTGTATAATCTTTTCTAATCTGGAGTTTAATAAAATTATTTTCTTTTATTTTTAAGACACACTTTTTAATGGTCTTGGGCTTGGAGCGGTCATTGGTCTGGGAGTCGCTGCACTCTTGTTAATTCTTGTGGTAACAGATGTCAGCTGCTTCTTTATTCGACAATGTGGGTTATTGATGTGCATCACCAGGAGAATGTGTGGGAAGAAAAGTGGCTCCAGTGGTAAAAGTAAAGAACTTGAAGAAGGAAAAGCTGCATACCTGTGAGTATCAGACATCTGCATCAAAGTAATGATAGACTCTTTGTATATCACTACAAAGAGCTCAAAATTTATGTTTTCTTCATGCAAAAATTAGAGTGAAATGCAAAAAGCTTTCCATATTAGCATCATCTTCAAAAGTTCTCTCATGTTCCTATCAGACAACCCACACTATTCCAGGCAACTCCCCCTGCCCCAGGCAACTAATAATCTGATTTTTTTTATCATAGATAATTTTTAGCTCTTATAAAGCTTGATATAGTTTCCTACAATGTGTATTTTTTTGTCTGCCTTCTTTCACTCAGCATAATGTTTTAGAATTCATTCATGATATTCTGTGTGTCAACAATTCATTTCATTTTATTGTTGAGTCATTTCTATTCATTTTTGATACATACATTTGAGCGTGTATGGTCTCATACATTATTTTCTAGGCTTAAGGATATAGGAGAATCCATTTTGCATTGCCACATTGTTTTGTTTTGTTTTTATATTGTTATTTTTAGTTTTGTTTCTCCAAAGCCCATTTCAGTCTTTCTAGGCAATTTGTCTATGACCATTTTTCATGGATATTCTGTAAGGAATATTTTCACTTCATGGGATAATAACTTAGTATACATTTTCAATTAAAAAATTACATTAACTATTACAGTCAAAATGTCACCTGCTTACTTGTTGGACACAGCACATAGCAAAGAACAAACAGAAATTAGGCTCTACTTCATGCTTGAAAGAGATATTAATGTATGACATAGTAAATATAGTGGAAACAGTTCACTATTCAATATCTCTTGCTTTCCTCGTAAAAACATATTGTACTTCCTAATAACTCGCTGTACTTTTAGATTGTCTTGTTAACTAAATAAACATATCACCAAATTTAGTTTTAGTTACTTTTTCACATATCAAGAAAACAATGTACTATGTAACATAATTATACATATATACATATGATATATATATGCACACATTGACTCAAAACTGAATTTTATATATCTTCATTCTTGCTTTGCTATTAACTAAATGGAATAAATACTAGGTAACAAGCACTTCTATACAATCTAGGGATAAAGTGGTGAACAAAACAAACAAGAACTTTGTTCACATGGAATTCATGTTTCAATGTAGGAAGACAGATAATCAATGCTAAAATTGAAAATGTCTGGTAGTGATAAGCACTAAGAAAAATGAAAAACAGAATGACAATTGTCACTAGAGGTTGGGTCATTAAAGACCTCTCCAGGGAGGTGAAACTTAGGCTGAAGAGTGAGTGATAAAGAGCCAGAAATATAATGATCAAGGGGAGGAACGTTCTAAGCAATGTAACAATAAATACAAAGGCCATTAAGTCAGGAATGAGCTTGTTACTTAAAGGCCAAATGGATCTGAGTGGAATGAGGCAGGGAAAGAGAGTGGTACCGATCAGGTGGGAGAATTACCTGAGTACAAAAGTATTAAATCTTCTTGGTCAAAGTAAGGAAATATTTTTAAAATAGAAAGTGACTAAAAGTTTTTTTTTTTACGGTTTATTTAGCTACTTGTGAAGAAGGATTACTGGAGGGTTGGTAGGTGAAAAGGAAAGATTTGGAATCAGGGAGACTGGGTAGGAGAATCTTGAAATATTCCAGGTAGAAAATGATGGTCTTCTGTACCAAGCCAGTAGTACTATAGGCATATAAAAGTGTATAGCACCCAAATATAGATGAGGTAGAGTCAAGTACTGCTGATGGATTCAACTTTGGGGTGAAAGAAAGAGAGAAATCAAAAAGGACCTTCACTTTTTTGTCTTAATTAATTACAGGGATGTTGATGATCACGTGCAAAAAAATGAGGTACATCTAAGTTCTGCTGTTTGTTTTTATTTGACTTTATTAATTGGTAATTTATCCACCAACACTTGTGTTTGTAATTCCTGCCAAGTTTAATTAACCTTAAAGACTTGGAAAGATGAAAACACATGGTTCATTCCATGCTTGTTGTCTATCATAGGTTTTTAAATCACAATTTCCTCTGCCTTAGGAAAACAGTTTTCAACTCTTCTTCAAAAATTCATTATTCAAATTGGAAAAAAATATATATAAAACCTCAATGAGAAATAGGACATAATTGATTTGATTAATTGGATATATACTAGCTTCTAAATATGACCCCAAGCATTCTAAGACTAGTCCTTTCATGTTATCACAAGTTATAAGACTGTGTAGATTTCTTACAAAACACATTAATTAAACACTTAGAGCATTCTTATTTAAAGAACGTTATATTGCAGGAAAAAAGAGAAATTAAAGTCAATGGCATACAGGACGGCATTTTGTAAAGTCCTAGAATATTCCATTATTTGGCTTTCAATGTAAATTAACATTTATCTTGAATTCTCATAGTTTATGTTATAAAATGGTTAAAGATTACTATTTTACCAAACTTTATGTATACCCTTATTTACCCAAGCATTAATTTGCAATAGCAAATATTTATTGAACACCTAGATAACCAGGCACTATCTAAGCTCCAGAGATACAACTGTGAGGAAGCAAACTAGTCCCTGCCATCATCTAGTTACTGTGATGGGAAACACATTTTGATTAAAAAACAATCAAATGGATAAATAAACAAGAAATTTCTGTTGTAAATACTACTTTTCAAAAAAGAATGAATTGACTTAATCAGACTTAGCTGAGCAAGTTGTGAAAGAACTAAAATATAAAAAAGAATAGGAAGTAACTAGTCAAGTGTGTGTGTGTGTGTGTGTGTGTGTGTGTAAATGGCTTTTCAGCATGCAGAAAGAGGGATACATAGCTCTGGCCCCCTTTACTGCCACATGGGAGAAGGGAAATACTGAACTCGAGTCCGCTCTAACCATCCTGTTCCACTTAAAGGGGAAAAAAAATGAGAAAAAATTATGAAGTTCACAGTCCGGGGGCACAGACTCACTAAAAGACAGAGACCGAATCATGGGACTATGGAATGCATCCTCTTTACACCAAAATTTACCACCACATTACTAAAGGTCTATATTTAGCAGTTCCTTCTAGCCAGTACATCATGTCCCACTATCAAGAAAAAATTACAAGGCACACTGAAGGCAAAAATCAGTTTGAAGATGCGGAGCAAGCATCAGAACCAGATTCGATAAGGCAGGGATGTTGGAATCATCAGACGAAGAATTTTTTTTTATGGTAAGAACTCTGATGGATAAAGTAGATGGAATAAGGGATGGGAAATGTAAGCAGAGGTGGAAATTCTAAGAAAGAATCTAAAAGAAATGCTAGAGATCAAAAACACCATAACAGAAATGAAAAATCGCTTTGATCAGCTTATTAGCAAGACTAGATATGGCTGTGGAAAGAATCTTGAGAAGATCTTAACAGCAAATGTCAAAACTAAAAAGCAAACAAAAAAAAAAAGACTGAAAAATAAAGAAAACAGAATATCTAATACTGTAGGACAACTACAAAAGGCTAAACATATGCACAAAAGGAATACCAGAAGAACAAAGAAAGAAGACACCAAGAAGGATAAAAATCAAAATAAAACACAAAAAACTACACCTAAGCATATAATTTTCAAACTACAGAAATTCAAAAATAAAGAAAAAATCATGAAAAAAGCTAGAGAAGCAAAGGTAAGAATTACATCTGCCTTCACACACCACACAAACATATACCTCCCCTCACACATACACACACTGATTTTTATATGTACATATGTATATACGTATGTGTGTGTGTGCAATTTTTC
The DNA here is from genome assembly GCF_028023285.1 of Balaenoptera ricei. Classification (NCBI taxonomy): domain Eukaryota; kingdom Metazoa; phylum Chordata; class Mammalia; order Artiodactyla; family Balaenopteridae; genus Balaenoptera; species Balaenoptera ricei. The sequence continues at coordinate 138,871,618 of NC_082642.1, forward strand.
TCACATAACAATGCAGCTTCAAAATGTCCCATTTCAGTACATGAATTTCTGACTCTTTTTAAAAATAAATAAGTAGTATTCCATAGTATTATATATCATAGTGTATTTATCCACTTCTCTATTGTTAAAATTTAGATAAGACTTTCAATATCTTTATAATATTAAAGTATATTATGCTGTTTTGAACTTCGTTTTTACATCAATCCTGTTGTAAATATACATGAAGCTCCTACATATGGAATGGAAGATCAAAACTGAAAAATACTGGCAAATTGCCCACAAAAGCCAGTACCAATTCACCTTGCAAATAATCATAGAATATATATTTCCCAATTCACATCCCAAATAATCACAGAACATATATTTCCTACAGTGCTTCTCAAACACTGACTATTATCAATTTATTTTTCAATCTAATAAGTGAAAAATATCATTTAAAATTTGCATTTTTCTAATCGGGGTTGAGTCTGAGCTTATTTGTTTTATGATTTTCTTTTGGTCACTTTATTCTTCTTGGAGTTTCCTGTTCATATTCTTTACACATTTTCATAGAGTTGTTTGACTTTTCTTTCACTTGTTGATTATATAATGTGACCCTTAATCATTTGATGTTGTATTTGTTGCAAATATTTTCCCCAATCTATCCCAAAGTTTGGATTATGCTAGTGATGCCATTATTTATATGAACTTTACATTTTCATTTAAGAATTGATCAACTGTATAAAATATTCTTTCTCAGTTTGCATGAAGATATTTTCATTTTGCTCTTATTTAATTTGTTCAAGTTGCAAGTTTTAGTAGTATATTTCCTAACATAAATGCTCCTTGCCCTCCTAGGATGGTGATGACAGTTAACAATGATTGAGTACTGCATGCATGTCAGGCACTATTCTAAGGACACAGCAGAAATTAGTTTGGTATCTTTATCTTCTCTGTTTTACTAACCAAGCCAGAAATGTTTATGCAGTGAGTTGCGAGAACCAGCCAGGTTGGTCCTAGGACACATCCTCTTAACTGCTCTGCTACACTTGTCATCATTTTCTGCTTAATAATCAGTTCTAGAAATCTGGCCAGAATTTCTATGTTTACCAGTTTATAAATTGTAAAATTTTCTATAAATTTTGACATATATTTTATGCCAATTTAAACAAAATATTGCTTTGTCACTCTTTATAATTCCATATTGGTAATTATTCTGATATTACTAGAAGAATAATTAAATGTAATTTATACAGAATAGGAATTAGACTCATGTAGGTTATATGTGTGCTTCAGATAGTATTTATTGTAATAAGAAAGGTTGGAAACAACCTAAATGTTTGTCAGTTAGAGACTGTTCAAATACTTCGTGGTGAATATATACAATGGGAAAGTATGCACCATGAAAAAGATTGAGGCAGCTCTAAATGCTCTTTTATGGCTTCCAGCTAATACCTAGTGTAAATTGAAAAGGTAAAATTACACACAGTTAGTATGCTATCCTTTGTTTAAAAATAATTCACTTTCACACATACATGCTGGCATATGCCTACAGTATCTCTTGGAAACAAGGCAAAAATATGCAACAGTAATTGTCTCTCTGATAGATAACTAAATATCCTACAGACAGTGGAAGGGAGAGACACTTTTCCCTCTCTACCCTTTTGTATTAGTCTTTACTGTATGCTAACAAGCTAAAAATCAAAAAGATTATTAAAACCAAAAATAAAGATTTTAGGACAACTCACCATTTTCTCATGTTACTCCTTCATTTCTTTTCAATAATGTTTATTTTATCCTTTCTAGTTTAAAGTTCTTTGCTTATCCGTTTATTTTTGGTAAGAAAGTATACAATTAAAATCAAAATTCACTATCTTTTCTATCTTTTCTTTGCATTCTGTTTCATTTCTTCACAGATCTGTACCCGTTATTAAAATAATTAAAAATAAAATCTGTTTTTTGAGTCACTTTTCTGCTCAGAATCATCAATAGCCATGCTTTTCAAACAGTATCATCCTCTATGTCATCAAGAGCATTGGTATCATGAAGAATTTTTTAAAAGAATCAATTGAAGAATAACAACAATAGCAAACAACCAAGAAAAAACAAAAACAAAAACAAAAAACTAAAATCTAATGATGAAGTGCTTCTTCATCATCTCTACTATTATATAGCTCTTGCTTCCTTGGAGCCCCAAAACAGAGGATGTTGTTAAACATGTTTGAACCACCAGCTCCAACAGACATTTGAATTTTAAAGATGTAAAAAGAGTTCTTCACTGTTGACTTCTAGATTTTCTTCAAAATTTTGTGTGTTTATGTGAGGTACCTACATACTCAAACAAAAGCAACAACATCACACCTGCCACTTGATCAAAGTGTTTTATTAGCCTTAATATTTTTCTTTTCAGGTCTCAACATTTGTGAGGTCTGTTAAATATTTGAGCCATTGTTGGGTTTTTGTTGTTTGCATTCTTTTAAATGTAATCCTAGTTTACTTGATTTTAAAGACCTAATTTCATCATCATATGATTACGAAACCACTACAGTATCAAATAGGATACACTCACTGCCCTAATATGACCAGTGCTTCACCATTACGTCCTGCCTTCACTCCCTCATCCTGAACCCCTGACAACCACTGATCTTTTTACTGTCTCTATAGTTTTGTTTTGTTTTGTTTTTTTTCCAGAATGTCATTTAGTTGGAATTACACAGTATGTAACCTTTTCAGACTGGCTTATTTACCTAGCAATATGCATTTAAAGTTCTTCTATGTCTTTCTTTGGCTTGAGAGTTCACTTCTCTTTATTGCTGAGTAATATTCAACTGTATGGATGTACCACAGTTTGTTTATCCATTTACCTGTCGAAAGACATCTCAGTTTGTTCCAATTTTTGGCAATTATGAATAGAACTTCTGTACAGATTCATGCACAGATTTCTTTTGTGGACATAAGTTTTCAGCTCATTTGGGTAAACACATAGGGCACAATTGTGGGATTGTATGGTAAGACTATATTCCTGGGTAGTTGAAAACACCCATTCCTTCCAAATTTTTTTTCATGTGCCATATTTGTAATCTGTATGATGAGTACATCATTCTCAACCCTTATATCTCACTTCATTCTTTATCATCAGCAAATGGCTTCCTTGTTTTTCTTTCTTTTGTTTATTTTTTGTGCTACAAAACCTTGCAGTAAAATTTCTACTCACAATTATGATAAATTACACTTAATTTCAGATTTTAGACATCTAACAAAATGACATGGATAAGAAATTATAAGTGAAAATAATCATGCATATATGTTACAATATTGTTCTTTTTAAACTATTTTCTTGAAAACATAAATATATGAAATATAAGTCAATGGTTACATTATAGTTAAAATCATATAAATTCAGAGACATTTGAAACTAAACGTATCTTATATATAAATTTTATCTTCCAGATTTTGATATAGAAGCAATGTTATTTTTCAAATACAACATGTTTTTATTTAATGTTATTTTTAAAATAAAAATATATATTTTAATGTGTATGGCTAATTAGGGGGAAGAAGCTACTTCATGTCATAACTTTTATTTAATGAAATAATTTTCATTTATTTTCCAAAAGAAACTGCATAATCAAATTGAAAATTTGAACTACTTTTGTGAAATATTTTGATGAGGAAAAGAATTCTAGACAAAATGGAATTTCTTCTTTCTATTTTTTCTGAACAATATATGGCTAGATGAATTTAAATGGAAAAAAATTCTTAGTGGTATTCTTATTCTGACCAAGCTGGATCAGAATCCAGGGGTGGCGGGATTTTGTGGCGATTTTAACCATGTTCCATAATGCATCCTTTTTTACATTTCATAGGTAAGATTTTTTTTTTCTTTATTTTTCTAGGAAAGATGGATCAAAAGAACCAATAGTGGAGATGAGAACAGAGGATGAAAGAATTACTAATCATGAAGATGGGAGCCCAGTAAATGAGCCAAATGAAACCACACCACTAACAGAACCTGAGTATGTAGCTTGAAATGCTTAATTATTCTTGGATAAGTATTTGTAAAGTGATGAACACATTATAATTATTTCTAGCACATATTGACAAATAACATCATTTTAAAAACAATGGTGTTTCTTCTTCAATGAAAGTACATGTGAATATCTAAAATCCATTTTCTATTGAGATATTTCACATGAAGATTTTGTACCATCAGAGAAAAATCTCCTGTTCACAAATATATTCAGAAGTTTATGCAAAAATATCAAAATAATGCAAGCATGTCAAAAAGTTGGATTTTCCTACACTAATCTTATTGTTTAAAAAAGTGATACTTGCAAAATGTGATTGATTTTTACTGAAATAAAAATGTGTCAGAAAATTAGCTATTGCTCTGAATATGAATATGACAGTCTAAAATAGAAATAGTGTGAAATAAACACATCTATACACTTCCCTTCGGAAATCAGAAGTTTTTTCAATGAAGCAAAATATTACACAACAAAACAAATTCCTATCTATTAATTAACACTGACTATGATATAATGGTGTGTATGAAGATTAGTTAAGAAAATGCCCTTACATAGAACGGGCCATAGTTTGAAACCAAACCAAACCAAAACAAGATGATTTAATAACTACTCTGGTTCTCAATTAAAGAAAAGAAATACTCAACGTAAAAATAATAGCATTAACAGTAATCTTTAAAAATACAATTTAACATAAATATAAATAGTGAATAAATATATATGCAAAAGTACACCATCCAAGAATTAGTTGACAACACTGGTTAATGACAAATTTAATACATAGTTTTGTGAGTAAGAGATATATTAAGCATTATGCTAACCTCCCATTCAAGCTCTAAATTTCTGTATATTTTGCTGCTAGAAATAACCCATTGTTTTTATAATCCTTTATTATCAATGTTTTCAGTATTTAGGAATGGGAGAAAAGAACTCTGAATGCACTATTTATAATAAACATAAAAGAGAGCCTGCCCTAGTAGGTACAAAGTAGATGCTACTTCACTCCAGCAATGAAATAACTTACTTTCAATTGGTTAGTTTTCGCATAATAGCTTTGACTTTCAAAAGACATGGCTTTCTCTTCTCATTCAGAAACATAAAAGAAATTACAAATAAATCCCAGAGGAACTAGCATAGTAGCATTCACTACTCCATAAAATGGTGAGGCTGAAGTCACGGAGGTGAATTAGAATTCTATTTGTTACTTAATTTTTTTGATGTGAAAAAATTATTTTATCAAAGGAGGAAATACTGCCTTCAAAACCATATGCACAAGATGTAATAATAAAGCATTGAGTTTAGGCTGGTAGAAAAAACTCTAAATCTTGATTTATTGTTATCATAGTATGATTTGTAAAGCTGTCTTAATATTAAGAAACAAAGGTTGTTATTGCTTCATAGGTTATAATTGGAAACTCAAAAAAGTGCTATAAAATTACAAAAGTATCAAGAAAAAATAATAGTGAAAAGAGATCAATTAAAGAAACATATATAATAAATATAAAAAAGTGGAAAAGTCCTGAAATATATCTGTTGGCATTAAGTTCCAAAGAATATTACTAATTCACCCAGCTTTTGAATTTTATGTAACAGATATGGCAGCATCTGTTGGTTGTTTTTACTTGAAAAACTGGAGTACTAGTAAATCAGCTAGTTAACATATAAAATTATTTTGGCTTTTTCATAATCCAAAACACTTCATTATATTTTTAATACTTCAGAGGGTTATTAAACCAAAGCCACCCTATAATGAACAATTTGGTGCATCCAAATCTGCAAATGTATTGTTTCATTCATTATTATTCATTACATCACATTTTTACAGTAGACAATATTGTATTATTATCTTTTAGATTATATTTCTGTCAATTTGATATTTAGCAAATCTGATTTTTTTCATTCTAATAATTGTACTCTATTTCCTTCTACAAAACAATAACTTAAATGTTGAGATACCACTTAAAGTGCCTTAGCCAATTGTTTATTATTTTTATATTCTCTTCCAGAAAATTGCCTTTAAAAGAAGAAAATGGGAAAGAAGTCCTAAATCCAGAAACTATAGAAATTAAGGTTTCTAATGACATCATTCAATCAAAAGAAGACGACAGCAAAGCATAACACCAAGATCACAGAGTCTTTAACAATGAATGCTACAAAGAGCATTTAGATTGCAGTGACCCTATGACCAAAACTATTCCATTGACCTTAATTTCTTGGGAAACTTCTAGCTTGGAATAGCTTGTACACATATACATATGATCAAATACTCCTGCCCATGGTCCATTTCCTTTTGTTGTTGTGTTGTTGCTGATGTTGTTTCTTTTGTTATGAATTTCAATATAGAGACCTGACCGGCACCAACTCTTGGGTATCAATTTGACTCTATGATTGAAGTACTGCAATTTATTATATGGATAAAGTGCTCTATTTCTTAAGAACTATATTTCATAACACAACCTCTCCACAAGTAGGGGTTTAAGGAAAAACAAACAAAACAAAATCTTTGTGAGTTAAATGTATAAGAAAGCCCTGCATGTTTTTTAATCCAATCTTGGGCAAATAGATTATTAAAGTGGATTTCAGTTTAAGATGAAAATACTTAATAAAGGTTACACTTTTCATCCAGAGAATTTCAGGGAACTTAGGCTTGAAGGAGCCAGTTATCTTTAGCAGATGTTAAATATGAGAGAAACTTTGGAAAACTCTTTTTACGTTATAATTACAATGCTACTTCAAAGTTGAATTTTTAATAGACTGAAGTGCCAGATCAAAATCAATACCCATTTAAATGAATATTAGTTGTGTGTAAAATTAGATTAGAAAGAGTCCATAAATCTCTATCTCTTATATATGCCATATTCACTCACAATGGATTACACACAAAGGAAATGTATTGCAAGTGAAAATAATATTGATTTCTGCCCTCAGCTTCAAATAAAGTAAATTGAAATGGGAACAATATCAATGTTGTCTTGATATACTTATAAATATGTGATTACCTTTTACTTTTTAAAATAATTTTATCAAAAATGAGTCTTTAGTGTTCAAATACTTCGAATCATATCCTCAGATACATTTTTGCCCATTGTTTTAGATAATCTTTGTTTAAAACTTCATGTTCCCAGTGTTATAGGTCAATCCTTATATGTAACTGGCTAATGGGAATTAAAATCCTTAGTGGTTAAATTATGGGGAAATTGACATTTAGACATTGCCATAAAAGTGTCAATGATGAACAATTGAATTGCCACTATCTGTTTTTATTCTGGATGTTGTAGCTAGAAGTCATTTTAAGATTTTGATAAACAACTTGGGTTGAAGAAATTCCTTAACTATTCAACACAAACTTTCTAATGTCACTTATTAGTAATATATACCAGAATAAAATATTTATTAACTTCCAAGCTATGCAAGCTCCCAGAGGTAAAAGGCTGAAACATGATTTTCACTTATATGTAAGGTAAAAAAAAAATGTATTTATGATTATAAATATACATACCAATTGGGAGCAGGTTTTAGATTATTTCTTACCCTAGAGAGCCAAGGGTTTCTTTAGGCCCCATCACATTCATAACTTCTTGTTTCAGGTGGTATCATAGCTCAAACTTGCACTGGTTATGGAATGCAGACCGGTAGAACCCTGGAGGAAAGTCTTAGTGCAGAGTGACCTGCTTTAGGGTATCTCTCTATGGAGATTTTTGGCAAATATTAAATGTAATATTAATGTCACTCATGAACACTTTTATTTACAAAGTACTTGAAACTGTCAACCAAGGAGAGACGACTAATTCTCCAAAACTATGGTTATCAGAGGACAGAACCTGCCCATCTGCATGTTCAGACACTAAATCTCTACAGTGTCCTTGCCATAATTTACAGGGTTATATGATGTAGGAATCTCTCCTTGCTATATTTTCAGGAATATTCTGAAGAAAAAAATTCCTGTGCCTACCTAGGAATTTGAGTAGTAATTATCCAACTGGTCTTTTGATGGATTTGACTGTTGCTGTTTAAGTTATGTTTGTCCGATCATCTGTTTGCTTTATTTTACTGTTTTATCCCTTTTGCATGAATGTGCTAAAACTAATCAAAATACTTGAATTGGTTTGTGCAGAGTAACCAAGCTTAGCAAAGTGTCCGTGAAGCAGTAGGCATGGATACTAATTTTTCCTGGATAGGACTATGAGGTTTTAAAGTAATTATGGTGAAAGAATTAGGAAAACTGAGAAAGCAATTTAGCATGTTTACTATTGTTATATCCACGCTATACTTCAAGAGCAGAGAAATCATAATAAAAAACAAAGATTGTTTTTCCCTCAGTTTGAAAGTCCTGTTTCTCACATTTCTTTGGGCTTTCTATGTAAAGCAGTTTAATTAAATATTATATATATATATATATATATATATATATATATATATATACACACACATATATATACATACGTATGTTGTTAAATTTCTTGCCACTAATGTGGAGTAATGATCTGAAGTTAACAGATAATCTGGAACTAACTGTAAACAGACTGTTTCAAGTGCACTGTTTCAATTGTCTGAGTGGTCCTTACCTCTTGTCCTTGAACTCTATGCCTTGCAAGAGCAAGGCAATACTGTGATAAACATTTTTTTTTTTCTTTTTACATTTCAATGGAATGCTCCAAATGACTCTACTTATAAAAGTTTCCAAATAAGAGCTGGCTTGTAGTAAATTGTAAAATATGAGTAGAACTGAAATGATCTGTTTCTTATTTTTCATTCTTATTCTAGACTAAACATATCCATACAACTGTATAAATGTTATTTTTACTGTCTAAGAGTACACTTAAACATTAGTATAAAATGTCAAAATATTGAACTGAATATAAGTAGTGTTAAATAATCAGAACCCTATGCTACTTTAAACAAAGAAGCAAAGATATCACTGAAAATATTGGTATTTCTTGATAGGTTATGTGCAATTAGGCAATGACAATCTATATCCAATAACATATAAGAGGGAACAATAATATCAGCATTTTAGCAGTATTTTGTTTATAAAACTGGCACAAATTTATGTATCAACATATTTTACAATGATCTGCAAAGAAATGTAAGAATTTTGATTTATTATTTTCATGGGTTGATTTATGGCCATTCTATTGATACTAATGTCTAACATTAATGTAATGTTTCTCGAGTTTTACTTCATTTTTTACTATTAATACCTATGAAAACATTTTTTCAAAGACTATTTGATCCAGCAAAGTTTACATGAAACTTGGTCTTTGAATTAAACATTTATATAAACAGAAAGTTTTTATTAATCAAATTATTTGAGTGCCAACAATTAATTGGAACTTTATACTCACACCTTAAGTTTATGCTTCTTATTTTAAATATTTAAGATGTATTTGTGCCTTTGGATTAGCATGACATTCTGCTTTATTAAAAGAAAAAAACCTGCAATCTTTCTTGATATAATTCGCTTATATCTATGACACTTGTATGTTACTCTCTTATTTACATTTAGTGAATAAGCTCAGTTCAGACTACTTCACCTTCAATACAAAATCTCAATGAAACAAATTATACTGTGTAACTTATTTCCACTCATGGCAAAGCAATTATTTTAATGCACACACAAAATATACTTAATTTGTTCTTGTTGTTCTAGACAATAAATACATTCTAGATACTGTTGAAATTGAATTTTACTAGTTTTAAGACAAAGACAACAGACACTTTTTAAAATAGGGTAAATTATTGTGGTGTCACTTGAGTCTGCATTATTCCTGTTATATATCTGATTGGGGATCATAAATCATCCTTCACTGTTGATGATAAAACACACTGATGAAAATATCTACAGCTGAAGCGATAGGAAGAATAATCTCCATTTCTTAATTTTAGGAAATATTGGAATAGCATATTACAATTACTTATTAAATTTGCAATATTCTTTATCACAGAGAATAATGTAAATGCTCAACTTCAATCCCTCCAAGTGCTTATTCAACAGACTTTACGAGTAGATGAAAATACATTTTTTAAATGAGATGGTTTGCATTACTTATCTTTAGAGAGAAAAGATTTGCATCTTCTTATTAACCCTTTGAAGCATTATTGCATTGTCTTTCACACTGAAATCACATATGGATGTGTTAGCATATGCCAAAATTCAACTGTGGAAGGTCACGGAAATGAAGTGCTTCAATCCTAAAATGAAAATCTCTCAAAAAAGTCTTCTACTCACAGGCTTAATAATGTTCTGAGATGAAATGATTACATGTGTAACTGAGCCTAGATGTAGTAGTTGCTGAACAAATATAATTTACTTCCAAGTCCCTCTTCTCCTTTTTTAAAAATTGCATTTTCCCATGTCGATGCAGCTATTTAACAACATTACACAGAGTGCTAATAATTTCTCCTCATAGACTCATATTATATGCAATGCTTAATATTTATTTGATAACATATTTAATATTCTTGGAAAAATAGTTTATTATTCACTATAGGATTTTATCAATACCTTAACTACATTAATCGGTACCACCACTTTAATTTTTTAATAATATTTTCAGAATTTTGATCACATGATGTTCATAATTAATATAAAGATTGCCCATACAAATTTAATATTACCACTTATTTTAATTGTTTTCCAAAATTAAAATGTATACCTTTTAGCATCTGGTTTTAGCCTTCCTTGGAAAAGAATAAGCAAAGCAATGACTGTTGGAGCATTTCAAATCACAACCAGGCATAGGAGAATAGAGGAGCAAAGAACGGAAAGAATCCAGAAAGGCGAACAGACCTCTGACATTTGGAGTAGGTAAATAGGATCTTAGTATGAGAAGTGTTGGAGCAGGGACAAGGAAAATTGTGTAGATAAAAATTAAGGCCAATTATACTGACCCAAAGGAGAAATCCAGAGGAGAGGGTTAACATAGATAGAACCTATGATTCAATTTTGCAAGTAGGATTTTTTTTTTTTTACTGAACAACAAGCATTGTGTAAAATAAATGGTACTGTTAAGAGGAAACATATCTGTTCCAATTCTTAAAGGAATGTTCATGGTTTAGCATTTGCCTCTAAACTCTGTTAGGTATCTGTGAACTTAGAAATAAAGGTTAAAAAAAAAATCTTATTTTTTTGGTATGTGAATTCTATGCTGTGTTCAGTATGCATTAAAACACGCTGCCTTTTATTTTCTTTAACTTATATATGCCATTCAAATTCTATATTCTTAAGTTAGCTACCACAAAGTTTTCTTATTGTTTCAATAGAGTATGTTCCTATGAAATGCTGTATATATATGTCTAAACTGTAAAAATTATACTGCAAATGTTGAAGTTTTGTATTTATGAGAGACATTGAAAGTATGGCTTAACAGTATATCAAAATTGTCACTCTTTGCCATTTGTATATTAATAGTAAAAATACTTTTACTTTAATAAAGTGTTGCATTTATGTTTATTTTGAATAATATCTCTGCAGTGAGAGAGCTTATGACTTGACAAATATTTTGTATTTAAAAAAAAAAATTGCCAAACCTATCTCTATATATTCAAAAGAAGAGAATGCTTTATGTCATCTTGCCTCACCCTGAGTCACAGTCTTTTGGCTTCTACGCTGTGCCCAGTCAGAGAATTTAATGAATAAACAGTTGGTAAGAGCAGTGGTTCTCAGAACGTGGTCCCCAGATGAGCAGCATCAACACCACCTGGGAACTTGTTAGAAATGGAAGCTTCTGGACCCAACCACGGACCTAGTAAATCAGAATAATCTGGGAGAAGGGCCCAGGGTCTGTCTTTTAATAAGCCTTTCTGATAATTCTGACGTACACAAAAATTTGATACGCACTGGGTTAAAAGACACACTTTTAATGATAAGCCAGTATTCACTTCTAGTTCATGTTGGAATTTTATTTCTCATATAGATTATCTTCTTTTAGGATTTTGTGAGTTAAAAGCGAAGAGAAGTTAATGACATCTCACAAGCTTTTACAAAGTGTTTTCTTTCTTTTTATTTTTATAACCAGTGTAAATTTAACTCATTCTTAAAATGAAAAAAAAAAAAGCTGAATTTTCACAAGGGGGCAATTTTCAATATAAGCTTTACAAATTGCCCAAAGTACATATACATATAGAATAAAAATAACATTAAATAAGCTTTGAAGGGTGAAAAAATGGGGACAGATATGTTTTGTGTTTGTTCTCTTAGTATCTTATATTTAATGAAAGAATAGTTATAATAAAATGCAAAATATGTCATGAGAAATAGACCAAAACCAAGTCGCTGATATATGAAGAGAATTGACTAGTTAATCCTGTTAATCTTTTAGAGTTTCTTCTATTTCTTTCTAACCCAAGCCACTGCCTCCATAAATCCTCTTTACTTGTGGTGCAAGTAATGAATGTATGTCTCCTAAGATTCATGTCATACATGGAGTTAGCATGTTAAATTTCTTTTTAAATTTCTTTCTTTTCTGAAAGATTTTTTTCAATACACAACTTAGAATGTTCTCAAAATAAAAATAATATTCTCTATGTGCAGTGTCTTGTATATGTACTTATTCTTGGCATAGATTTGTTCTCCAAAACAAAATGTATACATTTGAGTATTGCAACTTACCTGGATAACTTAAGATGGGAGAGACAACTGTACTACTGTACTAGAATAATATAAAATTTAATCAAAATTTAATTTACTGTGACTTTTTATTAATCCAGCAGGCTATAAAGGCAGATGTTTCTAGTATTAAGGCATGTTAGTGTTTGGAAAAAGATTAACTTGATGATTCAGTTCATATCAACATCTCCTCTTCCATCTCCAATTTTCACATTCCCTACTGGATCAGTTTAATCTTCCTTTCACCTATCATAAGCATGATCAATGTCTGAAACTGACCAGCAAGATTGAAGAAAGAATATATAGAAGAAAAAATGATTACCAAAATCAATCCAAAACATTTGTATACTATCACATCTGGAGATCAAGTCATTACAAATTCTCATGGAAGGGTCGTTTATAAATGGAGAGTTTTAGATGGAAGTTGCAATTTTCTTTATACTTGGAGGTATTGACTGGGAGAAGAAAATAGTCATCTTATTTGTAAGCAAGGACCCAAACTTTGTAAAATACATACTCAAGATCACTCAAGGGGGGTTGCAGAAGCTTCATCATCAAGCTTGATTATGTGAAGCTCCTCTTCCAATTCTAACCAAAACACCCTCTGAAAAGCATAAATGCAACTTTCACTAACTCAGAAACCAAGAAATTCACATTTATACTCACCAGGAAAGAAAAAAAAAAAAAGATGAAGGAAGAATTGCCCACAAAATTGCAGTGGGAATAGAACTGGGATCATTGAAGTAATAATAGGAAATAGATAAGAACCTAGATATTGGAATTAGAATACACCCAGGCTCACATACCAATTCCTACTACCTATTGCTAGCTCTGAACTTAAACAATTTATATACAAATTTAGAACTTGACTTTCTCATCAATAAAATAATGATTCTAAAGTGAGTAATATTTATCTCCAAGAATCAATGTAAGGATTTATTGAGATAATGTTTATGAAGTTCTTTAAGCAGTGTCTACCACACAAAATGCCAAATAAATGGTAGTTATGATTATCTCTATACCTGCCATATTTCAACACTGTGTTAGGCAGCTATTTCATATCCTTTAGAGACAAACCATAAATAAAGTCAATGGTTTCATAATATATAACTTCATAAATTATTTAATAGGCTAAATTTGAGCCTGAAAAAGTAGAAAGAATGGCTTTCCATTTTATTACTTCTATTTTTGTTTCAGTTATCTATTGCTGAATAACAAATCAAACCCAAATGTAATAGTTTAAAACATCAACAGTGTAATATTTGCCATGACTATGTATGCTACCTTGACTTAGCTTGGCAATTATTTTGTTCCATGCGGTGTAGTGGAGCTCATTTATGTGACTACTGGCTTCTAAGAGGGAATCTTAAAAATGGAAGCTCCAATGTGTACATACTTACCAAGCCTTTTTTCATCACACTTGCGATGTCCAACTGGTTAAATAAAGTCATGTGAATAAACACATCATCAAAGTGTGAGCATAGGAGTTGTAAACAAGAGTATGACTTGTTGAATACTAGCTGTGTTATAGTATGGAACTATCCTCCTTTTGTTTCCTAATGCTTCACGTCTTTTCCACATGCAAAATTCACTCACCCCTTCCCAAGACTTCCAAAACCTTACCTCATCATGTTATCAGGATCAGGTTTAAATTTCAGAATTTATTCAACTAAATGAATTCCACGTTCTGATAAGGTTCCTCAAGCTGTATACATTAAGAGCACCTTGTTAGTGCTGAAGCCTGGACATGAAAAAGACAACTGCTCCCAGAAAACCCTACATAGAGTTGTGAGACAGGGGCAGGAAAATAACAATAGACCAATAGACGCTGCCATTCAAAAATTAAGGAGGGAGGAAATGAGGGCATTTGACAATTTCTTCTCTGTAGAATCTCTGAAGTCCAGCCAGTCAAGAGTTACTACTGACAGTCTCCAACTTACTACTGTTTGACTTAGGATTTTTTGACCTTATGATGGTGCAAAAGCGATAGGCATTCAGTATCTACTGTACTTACAATTACAAATTTTATCTTTGCCCCGGCTAGCCATATGCAATACAATCCTCTCAGGTGACGCTGGACAGCTGCAGGAACCACAGCTCACACTCGGCCACAGGATCATGAGGGTGCACGACGAATACACTTACAATCATACTGTACCCATACAACTGTTCTGTTTTTCACTTTCAGTATAGTATTCAATAAATTACATAAAATACTCAACACTTTATTATAAAATAGGCTTTGTATTCGATGACTTTGCCCAAGTGTAGGCTCATGTAAATATTCTGAGCGTATTTAAGGTAGGCTAGGCTAAGCTATGATATTTTGTAGGTTAGGTGTATTAAATGCATTTTCAATTTATGATACTTAACGATGGGTTTATTAGGATCTAACCTCATGGTAAGTCCAGGAAGAAATGTAATTCCCCCTTCCTTCACTATAGGGGATTTTCCACAATTTAGATCTGGTTCTACTCCCTGGAAGTGGTTACTAAAATTATTCTTCCCAGTGACTCTTAGGGTGACTTTTGATATCTTTGCTTTTATGTAGAAAATGATGTGTGGTTATGAGTAAATTTTTTGGCCTGCTTCCTGACCAGATGTATTTAGTACCTAGAAATCTATTTTCATTTAAACTAAGCCCATTGACTTCAAGCTGATACAAGTCCTTTAAAAAGAGTGTGAGTTTTGTATGTGTTAAATTGTAATCCACCACATTAGACAAAATTCACACTTTCAAATCTCTCTGAGACATTTCCCTCTCTATATAAGGATACAAAATGGGATGAATTGTAAATTCCCTTAAGAGTCTTAAAAGCTCATTTGTCCAGTTAAGAAACTTTACAAGGCACTTCATTAAATTACTGATACCTTAACAAAGGACACATTTGATTTGATTTTGCATCTCAAGACTATGTTTTACTAGTAATACCCTGACTTTGATGTTTGTCTTTATGTTATGTATTATTTTTTAACATCTTTATTGGAGTATAATTGCTTTACAATGTTGTGTTACTTACTGCTGTATAACAAAATGAATAAGCTATACGTATACATATATTCCCATATCCCCTCCCTCTTGTGTCTCCCCTCCCGCCTTCCCTATCCCACCCCTTTAGGTGTATACAAAGCATTGAGCTGATCTCCCTGTGCTATGCGGCTGCCTCCCACTAGCTATTTTACATTTGGTAGTGTATATATGTCCATGCCACTCTCTCACTTCGTCCCAGCTTACCCTTACCCCTCCCCGTGACCTCAAGTCCATTATCTGCGTCTGCATCTTTATTCCTGTCCTGCCCCTAGGTTCTTAAGAACATTTTTTTTTTTTTTTTTTTAGATTCCATATATATGTGTTAGCATCCGGTATTTGTTTTTCTCTTTCTGACTTACTTCACTCTGCATGACAGTCTCTAGGTCCATCCACCTCACTACAAATAACTCAATTTCGTTTCTTTTTATGGCTGAGTAATATTCCATTATATATATGTGTCACATCTTCTTATCCATTCATCTGTCGATGGGCACTTAGGTTGATTCCATGTCCTGGCTATTGTAAATAGTGCTGCAATGAACAATGTGGTACATAACTCTTTTTGAAATATGGTTTTCTCAGGGTATATGCCCAGGAGTGGGATAGCCAGGTCGTATATGGTAGTTCTATTTTTAATTTTTTAAAGAACCTCCATACTGTTCTCCATAGTGGCTGTATCAATTTACATTCTCACCAACAGTGCAAGAGGGTTCCCTTTTCTCCACACCCTCTCTAGCATTTATTATTTGTAGATTTTTTGATGATGGCCATTCTGACCAGTGTGAAGGGATACCTCATTGTAGTTTTGATTTGCATTTCTCTAATAATTAGTGATGTTGAGCATCCTTTCATGTGTTTGTTGGCAATCTGTATATCTTCTTTGGAGAAATGTCTATTTAGGTCTTCTGCCCATTTTTGGATTGGGTTGTTTGTTTTTTTGATATTGAGCTGCTTGTATATTTTTGGAGATTAATCCTTTGTCAGTTGCTTCATTGGCAAATATTTTCTCCCATTCTGAGGGTTGTCTTTTTGTCTTGTTTATGGTTTCCTTTGCTGTGCAAAAGCTTTTAAGTTTCATTGGATCCTATTTGTTTATTTTTGTATTTATTTCCATTTCTCTAGGAGGCGAGCCAAAAAGGATCTTGCTGTGATTTATGTCATAGAGAGTCTGCCTATGTTTTCCTCTAAGACGTTTATAGTGTCTGGACTTATATTTAGGTCTTTAATCCATTTTAAATTTATTTTTGTGTATGGTGTTAGGGAGTGTTCTAATTTCATTCTTTAACATGTAGCTGTCCAGTTTTCCCAGCACCACTTATTGAAGATGCTGTCTTTTCTGAATTGTATATTCTTCCCTCCTTTATCAAAAATAAGGTGACCATATGTGTGTGGGTTTACCTCTGGGCTTTCTATCCCTTTCCATTGATCTATATTTCTGTTTGTGTGCCAGAACCATACTGCCTTGACTACTGTAGCTTTGTAGTATAGTCTGAAGTCAGGGAGCCTGATTCCTCCAGCTCCCTTTTTCTTTCTCAAGATTGCTTTGGCTGTTCAGGGTCTTTTGTGTTTCCATACAAATTGTGAAATGTTTTGTCCTAGTTCTGTGAAAAATGCTTTTGGTAGTTTGATAGGGATGGCATTGAATCTGTAGATTGCTTTGGGTAGTAGAGTCATTTTCACAATGTTGATTCTTCCAATCCAAGAACATAGTATATCTCGCCATCTGTTTGTATCATCTTTGATTTCTTTCATCAGTGTCTTATAGTTTTCTGCATACAGGTCTTTTGTCTCCTTAATAGGTTTATTCCTAGGTATTTTATTCTTTTTGTTGCAGTGGTAAATGGGAGTGCTTCCTTAATTTCTCTTTCAGATTTTTCATCATTAGTGTATAGGAATGCAAGAGATTTCTGTGCATTAATTTTGTATCTTGCTACTTTACCAAATTCATTGATTAGCTCTAGTGGTTTTCTGGTAGCATCTTTAGGATTCCCTGTGTATAGTATCATGTCATCTGCAAACAGTGACAGTTTTACTTCTTCTTTTCCTTTTTGGATTCCTTTTATTTCTTTTTCTTCTCTGATTGCTATGGCTAAAACTTCCAAAACTATGTTGAATAACAGTGGTGAGAGTGGGCAACCTTGTCTTGTTCCTGATCTTTGTGGAAATGGTTTCACTTTTTCACCAATGAGAACAATGTTGGCTGTGGATTTGTCAATTATAGCCTTTATTATGTTGAGGTTAGTTCCATCTATGCCTACTTTCTGGAGGGTTTTATCATAAATATGTGTTGAATTTTGTGAAAAGCTTTTTCTGCATCTATTGAGATGCTCATATGTTTTTCTCCTTCAATTTGTTAATATGGTTTATCACATTGATTGATTTGCATATACTGAAGAATCCTTGCATTACTGGGATAAACCCCACTTGATCATGGTGTATGATCCTTTTAATGTGCTGTTGGATTCTGTTTGCTAGTATTTTGTTGAGGATTTTTGCATCTATGTTCATCAGTGATATTGGCCTGTAGTTTTCTTTTTTTTTGTGACATCTTTGTCTGGTTTTGGTATCAGGGTGATGGTGGCTTCATAGAATGAGTTTGGGAGTGTTCCTCCCTCTGCTATATTTTGGAAGAGTTTGAGAAGGATGGGTGTTACCTCTTCTCTACATGTTTGATAGAATTTACCTGTGAATCCTCTGGTCCTGGGCTTTTGTTTGTTGGAAGATTTTTAATCACAGTTTCAGTTTCAGTGCTCGTTATTGGTCTGCTTATATTTTCTCTTTCTTCCTGGTTCAGTCTCGGAAAGTTGTGCTTTCTAAGAATTTGCCCATTTCTTCCAGCTTGTCCACTTTATTGACATATAGTCGCTTGTAGTAATCTCTCAGGATCCTTCGTATTTCTGCAGTGTCAGTTGTTACTTCTCCTTTTTCATTTCTAATTCTATTGATTTGAGTCTTCTCCCTTTTTTTCTTGATAAGTGTGGCTAATGGTTTATCAATTTTGTGTATCTTCTCAAAGAACAAGCTTTTAGTTTTATTGCTATTTGCTATTGTTTCCTTCATTTTTTTTCATTTATTTCTGATCTGATCTTTATGATTTCTTTCCTTCTGCTAAGTTGTCTTTATGTTATGTATTGCTTTGAGAAACTTTGACAGCTGCAAAGTGTGAGAATGAGAGAACAAATCTTGTGAAAAATAATATCCCTCTAAAGTCTCCTTGAAAATTTCTTTAGCACATCTCTGTCTTGCAAAACCTTATTATACTAGAGAAGAAAAAAAGAGAAGTACTACTTTCATTATGCTGCCTGTGAATCTGACTGATTCACAAACTCATTCGTTACATTTTCTGCTTTCCGATTTATCACAGGCAACACATTTCCTAATTGTTTTGCCTATGCAAAACATGGTTTTCTTTGTCTCTGGTCTCTAGTAGCAATTTCCTCACTGTTCTAGCAGACTTCACCAGCAGTCTCCTTACCTACATTCAGGCCTCCTTCTCCTACACAGACAGAAAGCCAGTGCCAGATGTTTTAGGATTTTGTTACAATGGTATTTCACTTGTAGTGTATTGGTTTCTGTTTCACTTTTCTGTGTTTTAGTAGTATTAGTTTCCTATTGCTGCTGTAAGAAAGTACAAGAGGTTAGTGACTTCAAAAACACAAATTTATTATTTTACAGTTCTTGAAGTCAGACTCGGATATGGGCTTCACTGTGCTAAAATCAAGATGTCAGCAAGACTGTATTAGTTTGAAGTCTTCTAGAGTGTCTTAGTCAGTTTGGGCTGCTATAAGAAGTTACCATAGTATGGATGGCTTAAACAACGAACATTGATTTCTCACAGTTTTGGACTCTGGAAGTGCTGCAGGAAGGGGGACGCCTTCCAGAGCCTTAGAGTGAGCTCTTGTCTGACACTTGGAAATGAATTGCCTAAGGAGACACAAGTGCTGACAAAGCAAGAGGCGTTATTGGAAAGGGATGCCTGGGCAGAGAGCAGCAGGGTTAGGGAACCCAGGAGAACTTCTCTGCCACATGGCTCTCAGTGTCAGGTTTTATGGCAATGGGGTTAGTGTCCGGCTTATCTCTGGCCAATCACCTTGCTTGACCCAGTCTGACTCAGTGTCCTTCCTAGTGGTATGCACATCTCTCTGCCAAGATGGATTCCAGCGAGAAGGACTCTAGGAGGTTGGCCATCTCCTCCTTCTTTTGGCCCCTCCTGAATTCTCCTGGTTAATTTTTGGGGCAGCACCATGTTCCTTTTTGGCACCTCCTGTTGTGAGACAACTCAGGCAAGTGGTCCTGGCCAAGGTGGCTGGTTTTGGTCAACAGTTCCCTAACAGAAGTCTGAGAACAAGGTGTCAGCATGGTTGGTGAGGACCTTCTTCCTAGTAATGTCTTCACATGATCTTTCCTTGGTGAAAAATCAGAGAGAGAGAGAGAGAGTTTTTATTTCTCATCCTCTTTTTAAGAGGACATTAATCTCATTATGATGGTCCCACCCTCATGATCAAATCTAACTCTAATTATCTCCCAAAGACCTCACCTCCAAATACCATCACACTGGGGATTAGGTTTTAACACATGAATTTTGAGGGGATACAAAAGTTCAGTCCATAGCACAAAGGCTGCCCACATTCCCTGACTCATTGTCCCTTTCCATCTGCAAAGCCAGCAATTGCATCACTCGGACCTCTTCTTCTGTCAACATACTTCCTTCTCTGATTCACACTCCCTGCCTCCTTGGGTCCATGTGAATAAATCAACATAATCTCCCCTTCTCATGTTTTTTAATTAAGTCTGAGAAGTCTTTTTGTCAATGTAAGTCAATATATTTGTAGGTGTTAGAGATTAGGACCTGGACATACTTTAGGGACCATTATTCTGCCCACCAGTCTATGTAACAAACTATTGCAAAATATAATTCCACACTTTATGATATCATGATTTTGTGTGTTGACTTTGCTCAATTTGACGTTTTTGGCTTTTTGTTTTGTTTTGTTTTGCCTTGTTGATGTCTGGAGATCAATTAGACAGTTGCAGTCAGCTGGAAGCTCGGGAGAAACTGGAATGTGAACAATGAATGGCCTCTTATCCTCTGGGTTTTTCATCACATGACCTCAAGTCATTCTGTAGTAAAATACAAAGGTCTTTAGAGTATGGTGAATGGCTTTCAAAAGGAAGTTTTTCAGGAGCACAAGTTCCAATGTGCAATTATTTATCAAGCCTTTGCTCGCATAAATTTTGTTAATACGAAAACAGCTTCCAAATTTTGTGACCACCTGTCACTGTGAGAGGGAATTCACCAAAAGATATGATTTATTAGCAGCAACAAATAGAAAAGATTCTACCCAAGCAGTGAAATGACTCAAAATATTAAAACTGCAATAGATAGAGGTTCTACAATTAGGAAATCATGTAATAGAAAAAAATAAATAATAATAGTAATATACATATATACTTTATCATTCATTCCCATTATATTTAGAACTAAAATTCTGATAAGCAGAAGGATGAAATGATTTTTCTTGGTTTGTAAATCTGGAAAGTGGCAGACACAAGATTCTAATTTAGATCAGTCAACTCTTATTCATTTTTTTTCATTAAGCATCACCTATAAACAAACAATATAGATTAATAAAGTTTAAACTTAATCTCAGAATATAACTGGTTTAATATACTCTCCATATAGACACTGGACTTGGTGATAAAACAATATTATTAGAATCACTACATAGTTTAAAAAGATACTTGATTATGATATATTTAAGCATAAGAAATAAAATATGTACATATAATAAATATAAGGAACAACATTATAGAACATACATTAAAGAATTGTTATTTAAAAACTGGAGAAAAATTTATCAGTCTCAAGTAAAATTGATTTGGATAATCACCTACCTTGTTTTCACTCCAAAGTGGTAAGGAACATTCAAAGTCTAATTCCTCATTCTAGGATTGTATGAAAAACTGATTACTTTTAAATAGAAAATCAGTAACTTTTAAAAGGAGAGAATTGTCTACTTTTTTATTATCTCTATTCTATCTCCTCCTATTTAAAAGAGGTTATTCATAAGTCACTGATCTAAAGACACATATTTATAATAGTCCATGTTTCTTGGGGATTTCACATTAGCTATTTTATCAATTATCCAGATTTTTAAATATCATATACCTTATAAATTGAGAAATATTTGTGATTTTTTAATTGTATGTCAACAGGTGAATGAATGAATAAATTATGTTTAAAAAGCGCATTTTGTATAATTTAAATAATTTTCAATTTATTGAAACTTGCTTTACGACTCAGAATATCATCTATCTTGGCAAATGTTCCATTTAAATTTTAAAAGAATGTGTTTGCTGCTGCAGTTTTGTGGAGTGTTGAAACTCTGATAAACCCTGACAAAACTCTGCTCTGAAATCTGCTTTGTCTGGTATTAAGACAACCATTAGTTTAGCTACTGGTAAAAGAAATGAACAATTGTGAATAACGCTGCAATAAACATGGGAGTGCAGATATCTTTTCAATACCGTTCTCTTTTCCTTTGGATATATAACCAGAAGTGAAATTTCTGGATGATAAGGTAGTTTTATTTTTAGTTTTTTGAAGAACCTCTACACTATTTTCCACAGTGGTTGTATCAATTTACATTCCCACTAATAGCGAGTGCACAAGGCTTCCTTGTTATCCACGTTCTTGCCAATACTTGTTATCTCTCCTCTTCTTGATGATAGCTATTCTAACAGGTTTGAGATGATATCTCATTTTGGTTTTGATTTGCATTTCCTTAATTGTTAGTGATGTTGAGCATCTTTTCATGTACCTGTTGACCATTTGATTATGTCTTCATTGGAGAAATGTCTGTTCAGTTGTAGTGCTGTGCTTTAATCAGATTTTTGCCTTTTGTCATTGAGTTGTATAAACAAGATATGGAAACAATGTAAGTGTCTGTCAATGGGTGATTGGATAACAAAGATGTGTGTACACACAGATGTGTGTGCACACAATGAAATATTATTCAGCTATAAGAAAGAAGGATATTCTGCCATTTGCAACAACATGGATAAAACTTGAGAGCGTTATGCTAAATGAAATCAGTCAGACAGAGAAAGACAAATACTGTATGACATCACTTATATATAGAATCTACAAAAGCTGAACTTTTAGAAACAAGAGAGTAGAATGATGTTATCAGGGGCTCGGGGGTGGGGAAAGTGGGAATATGTTAGTCAAAGCATACAAACTTGCAATTAGAAGATAAATAAGTTCTGGAGATCTAATGACGAGCATTGTGGTATGGTCAACAGTACTATATTATACACCACAAAGTTGCTAAGAAAATAGATCTTATATGTTCTCACCACAAAATGAAATAATAATTATATAACCTGAAGGAGGTGTTAGCTAATGCTATAGTGGTAATCACATTGCAATATATAAATGTGTCAAATAAACACTCTGTACACTTTATACTTACATGATATTATGTATCAATTATATCTGAATTTAAAAAAAGAGTGAACTTTTGACACAAACAATATAGATGATTCTCAAAATTATTTTGCTAAGTAAAGAAAACAACAACAAGAAAGACCAAGCTCTGTGACATCATTTATTAAAAAAATAATAATAAAATTTAAAAGTAAAATTTCAACTAGGCCAAAGATAAGTTACAGAGAAAGAAAAACATGATTATATTGGGTTTATTACCTTTTCAAAAACTCAGAAAACAGACTTTTCTTTACAATGAGATACCTGTAATTGAGAAAACTAAATTTCTTCCTAAAAAAATTAAATATAAACCTCAAAATTAAATTACTTGTCTCAAAGATAAACAATTTCATGTCATCATACTTGAAAAAATTCTGCAAAATAGTAAACTTTACTACTTCACACCCATGAGAATGGTTCAATGAAAAACTGACCAAACCAAATGTTGATAAGGAAGTAGAGCTACTAGAACCCTCATGCATTGCTTCTTGGAATTTAAAAACAGTACAGTTAACTTCTTAAAAAGTCATTTTTAAAGTTAAACATTTAAGGTGTGACATAACAGTTGCCCTCCTGGGAGAAAACTCACCCAAGAGAAATGAAAACATATGTCCTTACAAACACTTGTACAAGAGTCTTTAAAGCAGCTTTATTGATAACAGCCAAAACCTAAAAATAACACCTATGTGAGCATGAAAATGGACAAAATAATTAGGTTACTTTCAAATAATGGAATACTACTCAGCAATACATAAGAATGAACTTCTAAGATACACAGCAAAATGGATGAATCTCACAGCTATAATATTATGCTGAGCCAAAAAGATAAACACAAATGAGTTCATAATGTATGATTTTATGTATGTGAAGTTCAAGAACAGGCAAAACAAATATGTGCTGATAGAAATGAATACAGAGGTTGCTTATTGAATTGACTGAACAGAGGAGTAAGAAAACTTTCTATATGATGCAAAATGTTTTATTTGGATAATATTACACTTGTCAATACTCACCCAGTTTAACAGTGACAAGCTATGTATTTCTTGCTCTGTATAAAAATTTTACCCCAGTAAAAGGGAAAAAATATATATAGAATTTTGAATGAAAATAAAAGAATGAAAGATCTTAACCAAAGAAAAATGTTATCAAAAGCAGAATTTAACAGATTCTCATCAAATGTTCAATTATTGTTAAACATAAGTAGAAATGACAGCACGAAGCAGAAACTGAAGGAAAGCAGGCAGTCATGGTCCAAAAGTATTACATATGTTTCTGATTAATTATGATTTTCTAGGTAATTTTATTTTTAGGGTTTATTTTAATGCTACAGATTAATGTGACTCTTAACATTCAAGATTAAACCACTGATGACTGAGAGGTAACAGTTGTTTGGGAAATGATTACAACAAAGTTTAGGGCTTCCCTGGTGGCGCAGTGGTTGAGAATCTGCCTGCCAATGCAGGGGACACGGGTTCGAGCCCTGGTCTGGGAAGATCCCACATGCCGCGGAGCGACTAAGCCCGTGAGCCACAATTGCTGAGCCTGCGCGTCTGGAGCCTGTGCTCTGCAATGGGAGGGGCCGCGATAGTGAGAGGCCCGTGCACCGCGATGAAGAGTGGCCCCCACTTGCCGCAACTGGAGAAAGCCCTCGCACAGAAATGAAGACCCAACACAGCCATAAATAAAAATAAAATAAAAAATTAAAAAAAAAAATTAAAAAAAAAAAAAAAAAAAAACAAAGTTTAAATCCCCCAAATTTAGAAATGCCCATTCTTAAAATAAGTGATGACTCGCCTTATTGATCATTTCTGTCATTTTTTTCTTACATGTTTATGTAGATATCTTCCTCCAGTTCCAAGTGTCCATATGCTAAATCAACACATAGAATTTCTTCAACAAAAGGTTACTGAATGTTGTAAGTAACCACTTAGATCACTGGTTCTCAAACTTGGCTACACATTAGAATCTCTTGGAAAAATTTAACTGTAGTAATACCTGAGTCTCACCTGAATATCACCCCCAGAAATTCTGGCTTAGTTCATCCCATTAAAAGCTCTTTAAGTCATGCTGATAAACAGCAAGATTTGGAGACCTTCGACTGGGAGCTGCAGTGTGTGGTAGGAAAAGGAAAAGAAACCATTAGAGCCTCAAATACCTTATCCCTGAGATAGGTAGGTTTTCAGCAATGATTTTAAGGCTCCCTTAATGGGAACTTGGGGTTTAAAAAATTGATGTCAATACATGTGTGGAAGAGACAAGGGTAAAAATGGGGGGAGGGAGTACCAAAATTAAGAAAAATTACTTTACTCAGATTGCTTTGAAAGTACCTTTAAGTTCTCACTTTATTTACAGTGCTTTTGGATATATTTCTTCATATAGTTTTCTAGTGGTTGCTCTGGGTATTACAAAATGAATACGTGATGTATAACAATCTACTGGTATCAACATTTTTCCACTTGGTGTGAATTATGGAAACCTCATTTTCATTTAGGTTCCTTTACCTTTAGTTTTCCAAAATTTAATTATGATATCTGTGTTATAGATTTTGGGGGGGGGTTTATTCTGATAGAGATCCACTCAGCTTCTTGGATCTGTTGGTTTGTATATTTTTCCAGTTTGGGAAAATGTTCAACCATTATTTATTCATACACTCTTTTAGCTCCATTCTCTTTCTCATCTTCTGGGACTCTGAAGAAACACATGTGGCATCTTCTATTCTTGTTCTACAGTTCCTTATGGTCTCTACTATTGAGTACATCTAGTAAGTTTATAAAAATTTGTTTTACTCTATTTTTTAGTTGTATAATATCAATTTGACTATAATTTTTAGTTCTATAGTATCCATTTGATTGTTTTTTATAACTTTTAATTCTTTTTTTTTTTTCCACACACACTGTATTTTATTTTTACAAGAGATAAATAGACTGACACCAAGCATTGTACATGGATGACCACAACAAAAGCAACAATGATTGCAATTACCAAACATGAAACACACTCATACTATGTCATAATATTGACATTCAGTCCAGTAATCCTCCACTGTAACAGCTCCTTTACTTTGCAGTGAAAAATGATTTGTATATTCTTTGCCTCTGAGTCCTTGTTGGATTTTTTTTTTTTTTTAATTCAGACAGAGAGTCACAAAAATTATACTCATCCTCATCAGTTCACTCAGTCCCATGTAATTAATTTTTTTTTTTCATCTTGATCTTTTGTTAGCACTTTTATGAGTTCATCAGTTTTTCATTAGAGTTCTGAAAATGCTTATTCATTCAGTTCAGCAGTACAGTCAGTTTGATTGTTTTTTATAACTTTTAATTCTTTTCTGAGATTTTCTTTTAAAAAAAATTGTTTCAAGAGAATCTGCAATTGATCATTGAAGCATTTTTATGATAGCTGCTTTAAGATCCTCGTAAGGTTACTCCAACATCTGATTCAGTTCAGTATTAGGATCAGTTAATTGTCTTTTATTATTTAAGCTATAATTTTCTTATTTCTTAAATGGTGGGGGGATTTTCAATTGAATCCTGAACATTTTACCTATTATATTAGTAGAGTGTCTTTAATATCCATTTAAATAATTCTAATAATCATACATAAGGTGTTCTGAATCAGTGACAGATTTTTTCATTAAACACATCATAATACATAATAAAGGATCAGACCCCCTAAGGAACTTTACCTTACTTCTAGGGTGACAAGATGAAAGTGTTGGGAATTTTTCCTACATGAGCACCTAGATATGTCATAGGTGAGAAAGGAAATTTTTTTCTCTACTTATAAAAAGGGGAAAGAGGCAGACACCTCCACCTTCCTAAAAGTTTTGTACATAAATAAAATTTTTGATGGGCACCAGATAGCCCAATGTCTCAGATACAACAGACAAGAGCTCTTTCCAATGTCCATGTCCTCATTCTTTCTTAAAATGTAGATATGGCAGAAGATACCCTTAGTCTTCCAGGCTCTCTGGTGGCTTAATCTAGGAATATAGCAAGAGTGTAACTATTTGGACCCCAGAGAGAGAGGAGAACTTCTACTATCTTTCAGATCAGAACAATCAAGTAGACAAATGGCTCCAGGTCTAATTTTCAAGGTGTGTAAAATCTTAGGAACTATGATCTATTTATAGGAATACTGAAAAATCCAGGGAAGTTTTGTTTCCTCACAGTTAAAAGATTCTGGTCTTTTAAAATGATTTTTATTTTTATTTATTATTTTAGCGGTCACCTTCTTTAGGTTTAGCTCGCTGGTCTTGGCCTACTTTAGTAGACTGTCAGTGGACTTTCAGAGCTTTTGCAGTTCTGTTTTTGTCTGTTTGGTTTATCTGTTGCAGCTGGTCTTCTCCTTTTCCCCAGTAATACTGCCTAAAGGGGCAGAAGGGGGCTCCCCAGATTGGGAGGGGTTGGGGAGAGGCGTGACAGGATCTCACTGGTAACTCCCATTCCCTCCTACCACAAGATGGCCAAAGTCTCTGGAAAAAGGAGGAATCAGGTTCCATGTAGACAAAGAGACTCCCAGGAGGGTTGTCTCAAATTTGATGGAAAAGAGGAATGATTCCCCTGCTGGCCCTTATTGTCTGTGGAGATCCTGACTGATCACCCCTACTCATGATGTTGTCAGAGAGCTTCTCTTTTGATCTGGGGGAGATTGAACACACCCATGTCGCCTTCTGTTGCTAAGCTGGTGGTTGCAAGACAACGAATCTTGGTGGCCTTTTTTGTGTGTGGGGTGGGGGATGCAGCCATATGTCTCTGGGATATTTCTCAGGTCTCTAACCCATTTACCTATTGACAACCTGTCCAAGCTCTTTTTGGGTTGAGTCTTGGGTTGTTTCCAGAGTTTACAGTTGTACTTAGTGGAGAGGAACGGGAAAGAAAAGGGAGAAACAGGTGTACACCATCTGTCTGGGCTGGAAGTCCTTCACTGTACTTTAAAGAAAGCAAACATGGAAATCTAAGAATATGTACTTTGGGTGTGCTTTAGAAAAAGAAGACGACCACGCTCTATGAGTGTCTAAAAATAAATCAGTGTTGACACAAGTATGGGAGACAACTGTAAAATTAAAGGGAAAATTGTCTAAAAACAATAATTGTGCCATCAGATTATTTTGCAAGTTTCTTTAAAAATTTACTTTAAAAA
Organism: Balaenoptera ricei; assembly: GCF_028023285.1. Classification (NCBI taxonomy): domain Eukaryota; kingdom Metazoa; phylum Chordata; class Mammalia; order Artiodactyla; family Balaenopteridae; genus Balaenoptera; species Balaenoptera ricei. The sequence goes on from NC_082642.1 coordinate 138,899,892, forward strand.
AGGAGAAATGGAAATTAGAATATGTATTGTGTGTGTGCTTTAGGAAAGAAAGATAGTCTTGAGAACACCATGATTTAAGAGCTCTCTTGGAGCTAGATCAAAATAATAGCGAAAAATATATACCTTTATAAGGTTTACTTTTTTTAATTTAATCTTTTTTTATTAAAGTGTACTTAATTTAAAATGTTGTGTTAGTTTCAGGTGTACAGCAAAGTGACTCAGTTATACATATGTATGTATGTATGTATATACACACATATATACTTTTTCAGATTCTTTTCCATTATAAGTTATTATAAGATATTGCATATAATTCTCTTTGCTATACAATAGGTCCTTGTTGATTATCTATTTTATATATAGTAGTGTATATATGTTAATCCCAAACTCTTAATTTATCTTCCCCCACCCCACTGTCCCCTTCGGTAACCATAAGTTTGTGTTTTCTATGTGAGTTTATTTTTGTTTTGTAAATAAGTTCATTTGTATCATTTTTCTTAGATTCCACATATAAGTAATATCATATGATATTTGTCTTTCTCTGACTTACTTCACTTAATATGATCATCTCTAGGTCCATCTATGTTGCTGCAAAAAGCATTATTTCATTCTTTTTTATGACTGAGTAACAGTCCATTTTTTATCCATTCATCTGTTGATGGACATTTAGTTGCTTCCATGTCTTGGCTATTGTAAGTAGTGCTGCAGTGAACCTTGGGGTGCATGTATCTTTTGGGATTAAACTTTCTCTGAATATATGCCCAGAGTGGGATTGCAGGATCATATGGTAACTCTACTTTTAGTTTTTTAAGGAACCTCCATACTGTTCTCCATATTGGCTGCACCAAGTTACATTCCCACCAACAGTGTAGAAGGTTTCCTTTTTCTCCACACCCTCTCCAGTATTTCTTATTTGTAGACTTTTTAATCATGGCCAATCTGACTGGTGTGAGGTGATACCTCATTGTAGTTTTGATTTGCATGTAAGGTTTACTTTTTTAAAAAATATATGATTTTATGATTTGTAAAGGCATTAGCTTTAATTGACTTTGATGACCTTATCCACTACTGATGTCAATCACATCAGGGTTATTTTTTAACTGTATTTTATTATTGTTGTGGTAATTTGTTGCTTTAGCTAACTCTGGCTTCTTTTCCTTTTTCTATTCTTTTAGCACATATGCAATGTGTGAGCCAGAAGTAGAAAAATCAGTTTTCACACTACTGAGAAAACTGCTCTATCTTCAGGGCTGGGCCTGAGATACTATCCTACTCAAAGAGATGTACTTGGACTTTGGCAGGGAATGTCAGGGTAGGTGTTCTTTCCTATTAAATGTGGATGTAATCCCAAGAGTTTGGCAGCAATCTTGCAACCACATGGAGTTTTCTGTCTGAAAAGGAAGTAACCCAGTGAAACAGAGTCAAGTGATGGAGAAAAAACAAATTTAATGACATTATTTGAACCTCCAAAAGCCATCACTTTTTCTGGAATTTTCAGTTATAGAAGTTAACACATTCCTGGGCATAAACCAGTTTGAGTAAGGTCTTTTTTGTCATCTGTATCTTAAAATTCCTAAATAATGAACAATTATGATGTACTTTCACATTTATTTAACTCATTATCTTTATCCACATCTTCCCTGGTAGATTAAAGTTTAAAGAGTCTGGGTACAGTCTGTTTAACTGCACTGGTTTCTTTGTGAGGTGTGGTCAATTGCTAATCACTCTCCAAATATAATTTCTCTTTCCACTAGCTCTTTACTTACAGATAGGGTACCCCTAGAGAAGCTATAAAAATAACGATCATTCTTCTTTAAGAGGATCAGAAGGATATTAGGCCATCTGTGGTGTTCCCAGTGGTAAATAATAAATGGATGTCAAGCAAATAACAATGAGAAGCCCCGACAGGGTCTTTAACGTTCTGATAATAACAGAAGTTGTGAGTGACCTATGCTGTAATGGCCATAAATGATCATGAACGGGAATGAGTCATTAAGGTTTTGCTATTAAAATTTTTACTCTAAATAAAGGACATCCTAAGATGGAATTGAGGTTGAGGAAGAATATGCTTGTATTATGAACCATAAAATTTTATGCCTCAACATACATTATATCAAAACTGGAGCATTTAAAAGTTAATTATGCTGTTTAAATTCTTAGCCTTTCCAAATTTGCAATTCTAAAATAACTAAAAGATGTTTTAAAAACTATCATATAGCTGCTTTCTGGCTCTAGTTATATGCTTTCAAATGGATATTGCTTGTAGATTATTAGATAGGTCACCAATAAAACCAAATACCTGATGTGTTCTCACATTTTATGTCTCCATAATGTCATACAGCCAGAGCAACAAGCCCAGTGACAAGCTTTCACTCCATAGAGGAACTGAATGATCACATTCACATTTCCCATAGTGGTGATCCTGCACATGTGCTCAGTAGCAAACCAAGTACATTATTTCTATTGCCAGCAGTGAGCTCATTTGTAAGAGATTCAACTCCACGCTGAGAACAATAACCTTCATTGTTCAGCCTGTCCATTTCTGTCCCTTTTTGTGGTGGCCTCCATGACTGGTTCCACATACCACAGGCTGATACATACAAAGCTGTTTAATCCCCTCCCAGTCTCTTCTGTGTCCATTCTCCTAATCTCTAAATCTCTATGTGTTCCGTTCAAGAGGGAATACCTGTTCTCATCGCCTACCGCATAGACCCTCTCACAACCTTGCCTGTGGTCAAAATCTTCTTCATCTCTTTTCTATCTGTAAAGCTCCTTTCCGTTCTGGATGGTCTGGCTCATATTTTAGATTCTGTCACTTCCTGTCTTGACTCAATCCTTCCTCACTACTTCCACAGTAATCCGTCCATGCCTTTTATTTACTTGGTTCTGATTCCTCAACAAAACTGATCTGGGTAAGAAGAGGAGTTGTTCATTTTGAATGGCATAGTTTTTTGTTTGTTTGATGATTTGTTTTGTTTTGTTTTCCATAGATATCTTTCTTTAATGATTCAGTGAATTGTAAATGGTTCCGAGATTATTCTAAGGGGAAAACCCTTTCTGAGGCTCAAAGATACACTAAAGGATGTCTATGAAACCTACGAAATTATTCAAAATATTGTGTATGTTTGCTCATGTACACAAAGAAAACATCGTTTGATCAGAGAGATTCTTAAATGTGTCTTAAAAAGTAATAGAGGCTGGGCTTCCCTGGTGGCGCAGTGGTTGGGGGGGTCTGCCTGCTAATGCAGGGGACACGGGTTCGAGCCCTGGTCTGGGAGGATCCCACATGCCGCGGAGCAGCTGGGCCCGTGAGCCACAACTACTGAGCCTGCGCGTCTGGAGCCTGTGCCCCGCGACGGGAGGGGCCGCGATAGTGAGAGGCCCGCGCACCGCGATGAAGAGCGGTCCCTGCACCGCGATGAAGAGTGGCCCCCACTTGCCTCAACTAGAGAAAGCCCTCGCATGAACCGAAGACCCAACACAGCCAAAAATAAAATAAAATAAATAAAAAGTAATAGAGGCTGAGGACCACAGCACTAAGAGATTAGGAAGGAAAGCTGAAGATCAAAGAACTGCAGGGCAATCCTCTCTGTTATATTTTCATATATTGCTTAGGATGTCTTTTTTTTCTTTTTATATTGTGGTAGAATATACATAAGGTTAAATTTACCATATTAACCACTGAAATGAATGGTTCTGTGGCATTAAATACACTCACATCGCTGTGCATCTCGAGTTTTTTACTGGATAACATTTCGACAAAGATCAAACTATATTGTAATACTTTAATTTGATAATAAAATGACCATAAAAATTATATTATTACTAATCCCAAATATGATTTTCAGAAATGTTAGCATGAATTAGCACTCTTAAAGAAAAAACTAAAATTGTAGTTCAACTATAAACTTTAACATTTAAAATAAAAGCAGCCATCCTATGCCCTTTGTATAATGCCCAGTACTGAAATTTGAATGATTCAGAGGAAAATGCAAAGGAATATCAGCATGTGAAATACATTTTATCTCCAGTTAAATCATTAATCCATCTCTTTCTGACCCAAACTGAAAATGAACTAAAAAAAACAAAAACAAAAAACTCAGGATGTAAGTGTAGAAAATAATAAACTGCTCTACTTGAGTGATTACAGAATAAAGTGAGACAAATTCTAAGGCTTAGTTTTCTATACCTTCTTTTCTTACCTGGTGGTTCAAACTTATGTTTAGTGAGCAGCAGGTACAAGAGTAGGTGCCCTTGTTTTCTTTGATAGCGATTAAAATTAATGATACATTTAAATTTGTTTGTTCATTTGTTTATCTCTTCTACTAGACTAAGCAAAGTGCTCAATTTTTTCCCTAGTACATACCCAGCATCTAACTCAGAGCGGCACATAACCAGAGCTCGATATGTTCTTGGTAAACTAGTGTATCATATGTTACATGACTGAGTGAATCAGTGAAAAAATAAATAAATGGAGGATTCTTTTCCCTCCTTTTGTTCCCTCCTGGCTTCCTTCTTCCCATATTTCTCTCTCTCTCCTCTAATTTCTTCTTACCCAACAAGTCTTGACCCGTCCTCTGCTCTCTGTCCTCTCTGTTTCCAACATCTTTTTTTATCTCCCTCAGAATCTTCTTTTCTTCCGGTCAGGGTGCACTTTTCCTAAATTGTATGTATATTTCACACTACAATTGTAAAGGAGGCCACTGTCCTTCCTCTTTTTTTACAACCAGAATATGTAATAAACATCTTATTGTTATACAATATCACTTTGTCCCTCTACCAAATTATTCAAAAGGTAAGATAAATGCTATAAATATTATTTTTTATTCCTAAAAAGGGAACATGTCCTTCCTTTTCCTTTTTTATTTTATTTGACTCTAGACTTTTTTATCCTGTGGGTTTGGAAATCCTTGACACAAAAATGAAATTTATGCCAGAAATGCAGGGTGAGAGAAACATTACTGACAGAGAGATGAATCTTGCCAACTGAAACAAAAACTAACAAATATAAACTAAAATTCTTGCATTACATAGTTTTCCAACGTGCTAAAAATAAAATATGATATTGTGTAGTTGCTTCAATTATTGATTATTAGAAAGTGATTTGTCTGTATACCAAACATCTTGAAGATTACTGTTAATATTTTTATACAATGTTATTTGCATAGCCACAAAATACAATGAATAAAAACTTGAAGGTTTAAGTTTCTTAGCCACATACACGACCAAACAAATGCACTAATTGCAAACAAAATTGCAACCTCAATAAAATTTGACTCAGTAACATTATACTAATATAATGGATGCTATTGATATATTGAAACTGTACTGTTACGAGTTTGGCAGTGAAGTGCAGGTTTTGCATTTCACTTTCTTCCTTGATCCTTGCTGTTCAATACATATTTCCACTTGAGATACCTCTATTATTGTTATGATTATATATCCTTTAAAACAACTAACTAGATTTTTTTTTAATCAGTTCCCAAAATTTTAAGGGACCAATAAATTTGACAATGCATTCACCAAATGCAATGATTATACATTGTTTACTACTTCAATTATTATTATTATTATTTTTTCGGCTGTACTTCGTTCCCTGATCAGGGGTCGAACCCACACCCCCTGCAGTGGAAGCATGCAGTCTTAACAAATGGACAGCCAGAGAAGTCCATTATTTACTACTTCTAAAGAACAGTTACAAGTTAGTGAGTAAAAGAACCACAGTCAGGTAACGGTCTACTTGAAATGTAAATGTTTTGAAGATTGATTTTGTTTGTTCAGTTTTTTTGTTTTGTTTTGTTTTAGGTTATTATGCCTATACTTGTTTGCACTTTCAGATGATTTAAATCTCTTACCTTTTCCACTTTTTTTTTTTTTTCTGAACTTAAACCACAGTGAAATCTACTTAAACTGTGAAACAGTATGATTTTACTTTTACTTGCTACACAGTGGCAAATAAATACAAAAATCACAAGGCCATGTTTTCTTATGAAGTTTATATCTCTCTGATGAAGAATATTTTGACACTCTTTTTAAGATTACTACACAATTCAAAAATCATAACTGACATATGCTAGAAATATATAGCTTCCTAAAACTTTTTAGAAACATGTAAGGAGCACTTTGTGTACATTAATAAGTTAAATGCTCAGTAAAATCCTGTGAGACATGATGATATCTTCACATTACAGATTCTGAAATAAAGATTTGGAAGAATTAAATATATTACAGCATCACACAGTAATAATCTGCAAAGCTAGGATTCAAAGTCAGTTCTTTCTGATACCATGGCCTTTTTTCTCTGGATCACTATGTTTGTTGATCAGTTTCTCCAATTATCTACTTTAATATATACTCAGGAATGCTTATTTCAGTACTTAATAAATGCAGCTCTGCATTATGCACCAGGTATCAAACATTTGCAAATATTATATTAAATTCCTAAGATAAAAATGATCAAAATCTTTCCAGCTGCCACTGATTATGTCTGCTGTAACATCTCAAAAAAAAAAACCAAAAACATTAACTCAGCAATTCTATATACCTCAGTCATATGCTTCTCTTTTTGGCCTACAGTGTTCTAGTTTACAATGTTTTTTTGTGTGGAACCACAAAGAAAGGCTTGAGATAAATAATAAAGTTCATTGAAATCTCTATGCTTTATAGATGTGCTACGATTAATAAGACTGTGAATTCCTGCAGAGTAGAGAGGGGAAGGAAAGCATGAAATTGGGAAGAAGGTGATTGCTCATCACAAACTTTTGATTATTCACCTGTTAAATAATCATCGCACCCTGTGGCTAATCATTGCACACATTTTTTCCCTTTTCAAAGAATACAACATGATATTCTATGAGTTATTTTCTTTCATCCAATGAGTTTGCCAGTCAGTCAATCTATACTTCCATCTGTGTCTTTATTTTGATTGCACTTTGCTCTGTGCTTAGCACTATTAGAATGGGAACTATAATGGTGAATCTGAAATGGTGTGGATGCAATGAGAAAGCTGTAGTAAAGCAGGAAAAAAATGATGAGATATTACATGATCTCAATGGCAGTCAATTTGATATCTTGTATTTAATGGAAAGTAATTGAACATTCCTACCTCTGACCTTTTCAGTTTAAAGTGAATTACTGTTATATATTCTCCATCATTAGTTTTTCCTCTAATCTATTTTTCTCATTAAAAATAAATAATTGACTTGAATAAAATTCCATCTTTTCTGAATTTCAGTATATATTCTGTTGGAGTATTATTAACTATTTTTTACCTATATTATCTAACATGGTGTTTTTAAATAGCCTCAGGGTAAATGTTAGGGTTTCAAAGGTTTTGGTTTAGTTTTATTTTTATTTCACCCTCAGTCTGCTGTGAGCCACTTTTTTGAAGTTAGAAAATTCATTCCTTAAAATTTATTGGCACTGACTCATAAAATAATGTATCCTTACATTGGCTGGCATAGTTTATACCAACTATACTGGAAAGAATATTAGGATAATCCAAAGTGAAAAAATGAATAAGTATCGATTAGACAAAAAAATGAAAATATTTCATAGGATATTTGATACTAAATTGAAAGTTAATTTAAAAATGGAAAGAAGTTATTTCACAAATTATAAGTTGAAAAAAGGAGTCATTATAATAGAAGAATGCTGCTTCGTTTTCATAGGATCGTGAGTTTGCTACAGGAAAAGTAAACATTTGGCCTCCTCCACAGATATAGTCCCATACGTATGTCACTGGTATGTCCATGTGACAAGTTGGAGAAGCTACCAAGATGTAGGTGGGTCAGTGAGAGTGATATGCCCATTGTGCAGGCAATTAGGGGAAAAGTTTTCCATGGAGAATAAAAAAAAAAAAAAATAAGAAAGCCAACTAAAATGCATTCTACTTTTTATCATCATTATATACTGACAATTCCAAACAATGTCAGTGATAAAATATTCTGGAGACAGGATAGATATTGCTCTGATGGTCTCTCTCTCTTGTCATATCAGATCAGGGGTCAAGAATGGAGCGTCACATGTGTGGTACAAGAGTGCGTTTGATCATAGAATGAAAGTGGGATCTAGTGGGCCCGGTGCTCATTGTTTTCTCCTTTACACTCTCATAGGTTGATGAGGAAAGAGCTGCTGGTATTTCCCTAGGTATTACTTAAATGGATTTCATGATAGTCCAGTTTTTCTTGATAAAGATGGATACTTGTAAAACTTGAAGCTGGAATACTGAGAAATTTTTTCCAGGTGAGTTCTTAATATGGTAATTTCCTAGAATTTATTTCTTAGTTTGTTAGTGAGATGGAGAGTTGGGTAAAAAAGAAAAGGACAAAAAAAACTGTTTGAATCGTTGGTGAGATAGCTTCTCAAAGTGCCTCAAAGTTACAGAAGTATTTATGCCTTAGTTGGTTTTGCTTTGGCTCAAAAAGTTTCTCATTCTCCATTTATGTTAATTCCTTTCTCATGTTCAAGTGTTTTCCCCTTTTCTTTCACATGAGAAAAAAAAGTCGCACACTTAGATTTAGGAGCAGTAATAAGAATCTTTTGAGATTTCACTTTAATTAAAAACAACTACGTCTGCTTGCCATCTTTTCTTTCTACCTGCAGTGAAATTCTATTACCAGAGTTGCCAGTGGACAGAGAAGAAGAATGAGTGTATCTGAGTGCAGGTGTACCAACAACTAGTTATTTAGTAGTTTTGTATTTCTTGGGAGGATCTATAAATTCTAATATTTCCTATATGATATCTATTAGATATCATATAGGGATATTCAGTTTTTTTAAGTATATATTTATATTTTTGAAAAGGCAAGGAAATGTTTGGAAGGGGACCCATGGCTCTCTTTTTAGTTTTCTCCCCAAACCACTTTATTTTTAGTGACTGTACATAGTCCTTTTTCAAAGGATTCATGGCACAAAAGAATTTCAGAAGCCATCTGTTTCAATGTCCACTTATCATTGGACTCACTGCTTGTATCTACAATGATAGAGTAAATAGGGAATCAGCCCCTCATACTATTTTACATTGTCAGTGATATTGGGAATGTTCTGTTTCTGTCCAATACAGTAACCAGTAGCCATGCATGACTAGTTGAACACTTGTAATGTGACTCATAGGGCTAAGTAAAATTTAAATTTTGTAATTTTAATTAATTCAAGCTTAAATTGCTACAGGAAGCTAGTTGCTACTCTATTATTCAGTGCAGCAGGTGATGTTGCATTTAAAATATACTCAGTCTGTAAGGTGACCTTTCTCTTTGTTATTTAATAATACCAGGAAAGGTACAAATTTCTTTTTTATATTTTAGTCAAGACAGACAGACTAGGCTGTTCGATTAACCAGTATACTCTGAAGTTCCAGTGGCTTAACAAAGCAAGTGTTCACTCTCTCATTCTAAGTCTGGTGCTGCTGGGTAGATGTTCACAGCAGACTGTTATGCCTCAGGGTTGGACCCACGTCGGTCTTACAGCCCTGGTGTGTCATCTTATGGCCTCAATGGCTACAGCACTGGTGAGAGAAAATGTGGATGATTCACAAGGTTTCCTAACTGCCACTACAAGTGACACATGCTGCTTTGGCTCACCTCCCATTAGTCAAAATAGTAACATGGTACCAAGAATTTCTGGAAAACCTTGGGAGTCTTCCCAGGACCCGAAGGCAGAGAGAACAGATTTGGTGAGGAGAAGTAGTCCTTATTGCTCTGTATTTTAGCTGTGTGATTGAAACAGGGCAGGACGCTATGGTCCTTGCCTGCCATGTCCTCAGTCTGCCTTTTGTCTGTAGAAAAACTTCAGCCAATGAGTAAATTTAATCAGAGAAGTGGAAAAAATGCAGAAACAAAGGAAAACAGTCAAACAAGACCAAATAATGATAGTTTAGTCATTAAGCAAAGTCAAGAACCTTTAGTTGTTTCTCAAGGGCTATCAATAATATTCTGAGCCATATCCTTTGAGCTGTCTTACAGATACTGAAACCTCCAACAGGTGGAAGAACTTAACTGCATGATGGCCAGACTGTAGCCATGACATAAGCTGCCACAAGTCCGAGAATTAACCTCAATGAAATGGGAAAAAACTGACCCTGGAATTGAAGATAAACTGTACTTAAAACAATCAAGATGAAGTTGATCAGACGACCGCATGACTAATTTCAAGATGACTGTCAGAGCTGACTGTGCAGCTTCTACATGTATCCTCCTCCCTCTGTCTATGAAAACTCTTGCCTACTGATTATTAGTGGAGGGGGGGTCGGCCTTTGGAGAGCAGTCCCCCCATCCTGCTGCCGGCATCCAAAATATTACCCCCACTACTTTCAATAACATGATCACAGACACATCAGTTAGACCCTCCAAGTTCCAGTTTCTTTAGCCCCTTAAAACAGGGGTATTAGAGCTGGTGTGATAAAAGTACTGCCAGGATTAAATAGGATAATCTTAAGGAAACTGCATAGCACAGGATCTGCTTCATAGTAAATGCTCAATAAAGGTTAGTTCCATAGCTTTTTCAGGTCACTGTTAACTTTTGGTGCTGAGTTCTTCTCCTTCTCCTTTGACTGTCAGTTTAAATGCCAGCACAATAATATGATCCGCTTTCAGTTTCACTTGGCTCTATGTTTGCAAATTTTTCCACAAGGATGGGAAGATTATTCACTGAAAAAAAAATTTAGAAAGTGAAATATAATGTCTCTTAGAATATCTTTTGACTGAAAGCATTTATTCCTTATTTATGGTACATACTTGCTAACTGAATTAATATAGACACACATATGAAAATTGAAAACTACAAAAGTTCAATCACCTAGTAAAATAATTTTTTCTCTCTACTCTCTTTCAATAGTAAAAATTTCATAAATCTCCAACGTTCTTCAAAATAGAATCACTCAGGCATGGTGTGGGTAATTTTAGGGAGAGAATATTAAATGGGGGATTAACTATGTATAATGAATACTTGCATAAATATTAAAAAGAAAATATGTTTATATAGCTAGAGGGCAAGTTCCAGCTGCTCCCAGGCAGATTTAAATTATGTATTCTTCTTTCAGAGGATATGTGACCTTTAAATGTGCATTATTCTGGAAATGGCTTCTTATCATGATTTTGGTAGGAAAACGCTATGTGTGGTTTTATTTAATTGTGTATAATCAGGTTGAAACTAGTATTCAATATAATAAGGCTGCTTGATTAGTGCCCTTCATTTTAATGATGGTTCAACTGCAAGCTGGTTGCATTAGAAAGAGAAGCTCATCTTAGTTCTTAAGACCACGACTCCTTCACCAATCTTATGTGTCATTAAGGCATCCTGGGAGCTGAGAAGAGTTGTTTAGTCCATTTTGGTGAGGAAGGTGTGCCTTCTGATGAATGTTTGAGTGCAGTAGCCTATTGTGGAGTCACCCGGACATTCCTTCCTTCCCATCTGCCCTCCCAATTCGCCTCACACCCACTGTCTGCACACACCTACCCACACACACACAAACACACACACCTGCTCCTACTCCTTTCTGTATGAATATATTTAATGTATTTCTCTGATGTGATACCTCGGCAGTTGCAATCCTGGTTTGGACATGGATGTGTTCCAAAAGGGCCTACATTATTATCACATGATTTCAGCCACCGTTCTTTTGTTCATGAACAGTTTAAGGTTGAAACAGTGCAAAGAATAAGCAAGTCTAATGCAGACAGAATTTAATTGAAGTATTCCACCTTGAATAATCCCCTTCCCGATAAACTGCTATCTACCTCCAGGTCTCCTACTCCACATTTAATAGCTTTTACCACTCCCAAACTGGAGAAAGAAATAAACATTAACAATGTCAAATGTGACTCTGCTTATCTGACACAGATTTCACAATGTCTTCATCTACTAAATTTTATATCCCCTTGAGTACAAGTATTCTTTTTTGAAGCAATATTTTCTCAGCATATAATTAGAAATGGGAATTCATTAAACTTAGTAAATACAATTTTAACATAAAGGACTTAATTTTTATTTAGATAGAAAATTGAACTTCCTAGATGCCTCTTTATTTTGTGTGTTTGCGTGTGTGTACATGTGTTTTATTAATGTATCTGCCCTATTTAAACACCTTGTTATGCTAAACCTTGAAACTGAAGCACTGCACACCAGAGACTATCATTAACAAGAATTAGCTTCTGTTTTAAGTTCTTATAAAATCTTTTGTCTCTAATTCTCTTGCTATGATTTCTGAAACTTATTAGGATATGTTTTTGTGTCTACCTCAAAATTAATATTAAGTGTGAAATTATGTACAACCTAAGGAATCTTTCATGTGTTTATTTTCAAGGTGGTAAGATGTTTAATATTGAACTATACTCTCTAAACCCAAATTTCATGTTGATGAAAGCAAGGAAAAAATAAACAAATATACCATAGAGTAGGTGATGCTTTTGTAAGAATGGTATTGATAGTATCCAATGAAACATTTTAGCAGGTTGTCCCTTTCAAACCAGTCTATTCTGACATAAGTTTCTAGACCAAATTACTCACTATCATTTAATCAAGACAGTTCTGGACCTTGCAGATGCCTCCCGCATTGATCAAGATACTGTATTTAAATGATGAATAAAGTGACAATGGGAACATAGGTTCTTCATAGTCTAAAGTGTCAAATTTAGAATAGAGTATAAACCATTAGTGTTAGACTGTGTGTATATAAGGTTACTATTTCCCTGTCAAATTCCATCACAGTTTCAACATTTATTTCATAGTGAGAAATATATGGGACATATATTTTTAAAAAGAAATATCAAATTCATATTATACAAATGATGCATAAAAGTAAGGAATAACTGTTCATAGTAATATGTATAATTTTAGCTCTACAAGTTTTATAATTATTCATAAAAACATGAATATTTATAGATGAGATATCCGACTGAGTACAAATATCTTCTACTTTCCTTCTCAAGGTCTCATTAAATGTCAGAATTTCTAAAGTTTCATGGAGATGACAAAAAAATTTTTATACTAAATACATTTTAAATATATTTATATAAATATAATATATTTATGCATTTTTACTTTACTGAAAAAATACAGAATGTGTGCCAGGCAAATGTTATTTGCAGGTGACAAAAATTATATTATGTACCTTAGGCAGAAAGTATTGAATACAGGTAATTTGGTAACCAGAAAAATGCTGGAAGGCCTAGAAAAGCAGGCTTTAGGTTGGGCCTCTAGTGGACTCCAAGACTACAAAGGAATTCAGCCTAATAACTGTTGCCTATTGACCTCAGGCACACACTCCCTTGCTATGATCCAAAGATTCCGAGACCACCCCCAGAACCGAGGGCTTCAGAGCAAGCATAACTATAACTCTCAACAGCAAAATGAAGGCTTGAGATCCCAGCCTATCTTGCCCAATCAACTCACATATAAATATGATTTGTAGAACCCAAATTGCAAGGGAATTTAGGAAATTTACGTTTCTGTTGGTTTTGTTCTGTTTTTAACTTTCCAGCCTCTGCAGCCCAGTAAGACACAGTAGAAGAGTGTAGTCTTCTCTGCTTCAGTGAGCCAGTCTTACATGTCTGTCACAGGATGCTGGCCCAGATATTTGGAAATTTTGAGTAAAATGGGAATTAAAAGAGACCAGATTGTTAGATCAACTGTTGCATAGAACACTGAAAGAAAGAATAATTCTTTTCTAGGCAGGACTAAAAAACATGTCAATTCAGAGTAAGTATTAAAAAGCAGGAGTGTGATGTGGGAAAATAATAAAAGCAATGAATTAAAAATTGAATTGACACTTTTGATTTGTGTCACCCTTCCCTAACTCATAAAATGAAGCTAGATCTAGTTTAAATACATCTGGAGTATTTTCCTCTAAGTGACATAGATATAGGTTCAAAGTTTGCATTTCCATTCCTATGGGTCTAATCCTATAGTTTGATTTTAAAGTAATAAATATTTATATAATATCAGTATTGTAATGCCAGTGATAAGTTTACTGTTAGAAACAATCTATTGATAAGAACAAATTTAATTATAGTTTTAGAACAAGATATAAATACTTTACTCTTTGAGAACATAAAGTATAAAAATTGGAAGTATAAAAACAGAAAAAGAGATTCAGGTGCTAATTTAATCATCTTTTATTGGGGGATATTAGTGCATCCTGACTAAAGGTTATATATTAACCTTTAAGAAATGGAAGACTAGTCATAAAACTATCCACCAGAGTTAATAAAAACCAATACCATTAACATAAATTACTTCTGTGAATTGAGATTAAAGATAGAATGGAGGAAGAAAGACAATTTTCATATATATGCTATGTATTATTTATAAACTATGATAATCCCAAACCTTCTTGTTGCCACTGAACTCTCAATTATTCCATATTTTTCACCAAAAGTTTAAGACCTGGCTCTCCTGTTTGTACTGACTTCATCTATAAGGAGGAGCAGAATGGCTATTTAAACATTCTCTGGATCCTATACTTACTCATTGTTGTTTTTGTCTACTCATTTATGTTGGGAGACCATACTCATTGCTTTAATTTAGTAACCGCCTATCGGTGGGAAAGCCCCAAGTCTCTTTGTCTACCTCTGTAGTATCTCTACATGTCAGACTCAGATACAGAACTTCCTACTGGTCATCTCTACCTGGGTAACCCACAGGCATCTCAAACTCATCATATCCAGTACAGTACTGGTCTCTCAGTCGTTGGAATCACCAGTGACCTAGTAGAACACATGGTGTTAGGTGATACTTCTTCCATAATACAAATCCTTTACCAAGTCCTTTTGATTTTTTTTTTTTTTCAGGTAGATATTTAGTCTTTTCTCCTCTATGTTCCTCTATTCAATGTGTTACTTTAGGCTTTCATGTTTACGGGTCTAGAACCCTACAGTAGCACCTCTTCTCTATCCCCTATGTTTAGACTTCCCTGTCTCAGAGCCATTTGCAACATGGCCACCAGAGAGACATATCTAAAAATCAAATTTATGTTTCTTTTCTGCTGTAAAGCTTTCAGTGGCTCCCCTTCACCTAGAAAATATGGGCTAAAAGACATAATATAAAGACTAGGTGACCATCCACTTTATCTGTATCTTCAGGCACCTTTTAAACTCCTTCCATTATAGTTTCTATTTCTTCCATCTCAGATAACTTGCCATATCCTACATATATCCAGATACCAGAATGTTTCTCTTTCCCGTCCCTTGTTTGCCCTCTCACTGTTCCTTTGGTTCCTAACCTGCTCTAAAGAGGTCTCCATGACTGGTTTTTCTCTATGCTTACAAAGGTATACTTTCTAAACACGCATATCCACAAATTACCCTGTATACTTAGTACTCATTGAACTTTCCAGATTGTCTTAGAAGGTTCTTTTCTGTAGGTCTGTTTTCCAAGTGGATTGCTAGATTCTTGGGGTCAGCATCTATGTCTTAATTACTTCTTATCCTGTAAGCACATCAAATCAACACTTGCCAAACAAATTAATTAGTGAACAAATGACACATTGGTGATTATTTTATCAGTGGGCATATATACTTCTTACATGTCAGAAGAGATGTTCATAAACTACCAGGTCTATTAAGCACCTAAATGAACTTTAGAAAATCATAACTAAGTATATTCCAAAGAAATCATTTCCTAAAAATTGAAAATGTTAACTGGTATATTTAATGCAGAGGAAGGTAAACGTGAAACTTTTTTCTCATTTTGTGTGTTGCTCCAGCCCTAAGAAAGATGTTTCTTTGAGCAGGTGCCTCCAGGTGTCAGCCTGCAGGAAGTCATTTAAAACTGGGTCACACCAGGGTAGTTCCCATGGAAGCAGAAATTAACCCCCAGGAGCCTCATATGTTTTAAGAACCTTCAGGAGCACATCTGGTGCAGCCACCATCAGACAACAACTGAAGCAAATTTTTATTACAAAGTACATGTAGAAGAAAAAGCAATCACCTTAATAATTATTTCCTGTGCTACTACAAATCATCATTTTAGTGATATATGTTTTATATGAATATTCAAGGTAAATAGCCACAATTTAATTTGATTTTTAAAGTGTTCTTTTCCCAAATAAATTATCTTGATTTAAACTGTGAAATACTAGTAATAGATATTTACAATTGATAAACACTCTATCAAATACTTTATCTATGTTTTTGCTTTTGATCAAGTTTTTCTTTTTTAATATTTGTAAATGTCTTTTGTCATATTTTCTCAGGAAAGGTTTCAATAATTCAGACAAAGATTGGACAAAGACTGTACACTCATCATGAAGAAAAATACTGTGGTCTAATAATTCTCATTGTTAGGAAGAATTCTTTAAGGACTATATTGGATTTATTAAAAAATATGTGCTAGGCACGTTTGTAAATCTGCAACTGGTTAAGCTCCTTTTTCATTTTTTCAGCCTTTTATTTCTGTGATTTTCACTGGAATAATATTGGATAGTGAACCTCTATAACATGAAAAAATAATTTTGTTTAATAAGTAGATCCAGACCAAAAGCTGCCTCTTGCTTTAGTTCATCTATTTTAAGATCGACTTTGAGGAGAAGTACAATTAAATAATCAAGAATGTAAGTAGAATCATGGCATTTTATTTGTATTGTAAATGTCAATTTTATATTACAAAATAAAGTAAAATTAAAAATAATATCTTTTTCTAACTATGTCCATTGAAAAGTTCCAGGAGCAATTTTAGCCCCGTGATTTATCCCAACATCCAGATTCTTGTTCTTCAATACTATCTTTACACTAAATGGAATCATGGTCCTTTGGAGAAATGAATTCATCATGTTTGGAGTTTAAAGGTACAAAGTAAGCTTAAAATACATTTCTATGTCAGAAAGCAAGACAGCTCTCAAGTTTAACTGGTTCATATTGAAGACCCAGAGATTAAGTTAACAGATGATCATATTGGTCAAGTGGAGACTATTTTAGATGAAAAGAATATTGACTGAAGTTGTCTAACTTACAGTAACTATGAAAAAATTATAAGTCCATGAGGAAACACACTTACAAAACTAATAGCTAACATGTTCATGAAAATGAAGATAATAGAATGCTTTCTGCTGAGTCTTGCTAATCAATTATTTTGTTATCACTGACTAATGTATTGTACCAAGAAAGAACACAAAATTAAAAGTAAAAGTAAATATAATAGAAAACATTGTCTAACTCTACTGATTTGAAATGACCCTCTTGACTATCATCTTGGTCAATTAAAAAGACATACATGGTATCCTGAAATCAAATGGATATAATTTTAAGAATCTTTAAGAATGTTATGATCCTAAGATTATGGAAGAATAGTGAAATTTTATCAAAGGCATTTAAATTTGTATTTTTTTAGGGGCCAGAACTTCCAGATGGCCTTGTCATCTGGCAGAATGGCCTTGTCAGGAGCTCAGTCAACACTCTTAGCTAAACAATCATTTAACAGGTGAAAATCATAAACAACAATTTGAAGTCTCTGGAAATGACGCTAAAGGCATACATCAAACGGAGAAACAATTATTCAAGAAAATCTACTATGTCATAGTAAAAACAGACAGTGTCTGTAACATTTGATCACAACCTGTCCCCTCCACCCAAAGCTTAGTGCAATGGAAGTTCTACACCATGCTTGTCTAGCTGGGAAGATGGTGTTCCTTCTCCACATAGCTCTCAGTCTTAAGGCTGCAGTGTCACCCTGGGAGGGACAGTAAACCAGAAACTCTTATGCTACCTACCTCTGTTGCAGAAGCTCTATTCTATCAAATGCAATTAAGAAAGCCAGGGCTCACTCCCCCCAAAATGCCCACAACAATAGGGCAGGCCAACAGTGTTGGTCTTTAATCACCCTGACACAGCTCACACTTAAGATGAAGGTTTCGAGACTGACTAGTGTCCTCCTAAGATTAAAAAAAAAAGACAAGGATGTCTGCTCTCAGCACTTTTATTCAACTTTGTACCGTTACTTCTCTTCAAGGAAATTAGGCAATAATGAAATAAAAGACATTCAAATTGGAAAGAAAGAATTAAAACTGTTTCTACTTCTATGTGACATGATATTGTATACACACATGCACATATATACATACATGCACATAAATTAGAACTAATAAATAATCTCAGTAAAGTTACAGAATACAAGATCAATATATAAAATCAATTGTATTTCTATAGACTGTAATAAGAAATTTAAAAATAAAATTAAGACAACAGCATCATTTACAGTAGCATGAAGAGGAATAAATTACTTAGAAAAATATTTAACAAGACAAGCTCAAGACTTGTATGCTGAAAACTACAAATCATTATTAAAAGAAATTATAGGATGATCGAAATAAATGGAAACACATCCTGTGCTTTGGATCAGAAAACAATATTGAGATGGTAATAGTCCCCAAATTTATGTACAGATGCAACACAATCCACATCAAAATCCCAGGTGTTTTTTGTTTTATGACAAATTGATTCTAAAATTCATATGTTTATGTAAGTGTCATGGAATGAATTGTATTTCCCTTAAATTCCTTTGATGAAGTCTTAGCCTCAGTACATAAGAATGTGACTGTATTTAGAGGTAGGGTCTTTAAAGAGGTAATTAAGTTAAAATGAAGTCATTAAGGTGGACCCTAAAGCAATATGAATGGCAGTTTTTGATTCGAGAAAATTTGGATACAAACAGACATCGAGACAAGAACATGTGAAGACACAGGGTGAAGATGGCCATCTACAAGTGAATGAGAAAGATCTCAGAAGAACCTAAATCTGCTAACATCTTGATCTCAGATTCTAGGATCCAGGATCATGAGAAAATAAAGTTCTGTTGTTTAAGTCATCCCAATCCATGGTACTTTGTTATAGCAACCCTAGCAAACTAACACAGCAAAGGACATAGAACAATCAAAACTACCTTAAGAAAAAATTTGGAGGACACACTCTTCCAGATTTCAGAACTTGCTACAAAGCTACAGTAATCAAGATAGTGTGATACTAGTAAAGAATAAACATGTAGATCAATGAAATAGAATTGAGAGTACAGAAATAAGCCCTAATATTTACGGTCAATTGATTCTTGACAAAGGTATCAAAACTTATATTTCAATAAGGAAATGGTGTTGAGACAACCGGATATACACATGGCAAATAATGATATTTAAGTTCTTTTTTATACCAGTCTCCAAAATTAACTAAAATGTATTTTAGACTTAAATGTAAGAACTTAAAATTACAGATCTTAGAAAAATCTTAGGAGTGAATGTTCATGGCCTTGGGTTAACCAATGGTTTCTTAGATGTGACACCAAAAGCACAAAGTGACAAAAGAAGAAAAAAAGGTAATATTGAACTTCATCATAGTTATAAACTTTTGTGCTACAAATGATACTATCAAGGCAACCCACAAAACAGGAGTAAATAATTGAAATTCATATATCTGATAAGGGATTTATATCCAGAATATAAAGAACACTTATAACTCAACAATAGAAGTAGAAATCATCCAATTAAAACTGGACAAAAGATCTGAATAGAAATTTCTCCAAAGAAAGAATACAAATAGCCAATAAACACACAAAACTCACTCCACATTATTAGCAAACAGGGACATGTAAATCAAAACCTCTTTGAGATGGCATTTTATGTTTTCTAAGATGTTTATGATCAAAGACATATAATAAGTGTTGGTGAATATGTGGAGAAATTGTTATCCTCCTTCAGTCCTTGTGAGAATGTAAAAAAAAGCTTTGGAAATCAAAGGGTTTTAGAAAACATTTTGATAGTTCCTCAAATGGTTAAACATAGAGTTACCATTTGATCCAGCAATTCCACTCCTAGGTAAACCCAAGAGACATGAAAATATGTCCACACAAAAACTTGCACATGAATGTTTATAGTAACATTATTCACAATGGCCAAAAAATAGAAATAACCCAAATGTTCATCAGTTTCTAAATGGGTTAATAAGATGTGGTCCAGCCATATAAGGGTATCATTTACCAATAAAAAGAAACAAAGTACAGGGACTTTCCTGGCAGTCCTGTGGTGGTTAAGACTTCACCTTCCAATGCAGGGGGTGCGGGTTTGATCCCTGGTCAGGGAGTTAAAATCCCACATGCCTCACGGCCAAGAAACCAAAACATAAAACATAAGCAATATTGTAACAAATTCAGTAAAGACGTTAAAAATGGTCCACGTTAAAACAAAAATCTAAAAAAGAAAGAAAGTACAGATTGAGTCTAAAAGAATGAAGCCTGAAAATATTATGCTAAGTGAAAGAATCCGGTCACAAAAGACCAATTATTATATGATACAATTTATCTGAAATGTCCAGAATAGGCTAATCTGCAGACAAAAAGTAGATTGGTGATTTTTTTAGGGTTAGGAATTTGCAGGGGATGGAGGGAAGATAGAGGGCAATTGCTAACAAGTATGAGGTTCATGTTGGAGTGACAAATATATCCTAAAATTAGATTGTCGTGATGATTGTACAACTCTGTGAATATACTAAAAAAACATGGAGTCATACACTTTAAATGGGTGAATTGTATGTTATGTAAAATATATCTAATTAAACCTGTTTTAAAAAGACACTTTAATGACCGCTTTATGTAAAAAATTTTAGGGCTAAAAGAAAAAAATTAAAATATTAACAGGAGTTGTGGTCTTCTATTAGAAGAACTAAACAGAATAACCAGAACCAATGGAGGTGGCATAATGATCACTCCCTGTATTAGTCAGGGTTGTCTAGAGAAACAGAACCAATAGGATACATATATCAGAAGAGATTTATTATAATGAATTGACTCACACAATTATGGAGGCTGAGAAATCCCATGCCCTGTTGTCTGCAAGCTGGAGCTCCTGAAAGGCAGTGTTGGAAGACAGTGTAATTCAGTTCAAATCGAATGTTATTATAGCCTAATCAAAATGTGCTATAAAATGTGTGGAATTTATACATACACAAAAGAAAGAATGATGAGTAATATTTGCATCCTTCCAGTCAGTAAAATTTTATGTTGCAGATTCTAAAAGTATAAATTTCCACTAACAAATACTCCGCTTTTCTCCTTTAATGTTAAACCTTTATTTATTCCTTTGAACAAATACTGTGGATCTCTTTTTTCACATATATATGAATCTCTTTTTTTAACAAATATAAGTTTTACAATATTTAACTGACTTGTTTTCAAAGAATGTCCTTCAATACATTTTCAAATGCATAGTTGACCTTGTTTATTCTGTCTTCCTTGTTTTCAAATATATATATTAAATTTCTTTTAAAAATCCATATGTATTTGACTTCATTTCCTGGTGCTTCTCATGTCCTCAAACTGTATATACTTCAATCACTTTTTAAATGTATATTATTAGCCAACACTTTTAAGTTTGTGTATTTGTGAGTAAAAGTGCCTTCTTTCTCTGTGGATCTCAAAATTACTCAACAAAGTAGGAAGTGATTGAAGGTAGCTTGGCTTTTATCTATGTGTAAAATGAAGACCTGTAACAGTGGTGTGTTAAGAAAAGGTGTGAAGTAGCCTCCTGCCTTCTGACCTTCTGCTATTTAATGGATATCTTACTTCTTCCTGCATGCAGGGTATTTTTGTAGTTTTTGGCAAAAGCCTATATGTATAGCATATATAAATATATATACTATATGTATATATATATGGCACTCTGAGCATTTGTCTTCCGGGGTTGGTTTACGTAATTTACTTTTTAAAAGCTAGGGAAGTGTCATTGCAGTGAAGCATAGGTATATTGATGCTGTGCCGTTTGAAAAAGTTAGATGTCTTCCTTCTCCTGGCCCTATAGGACAGATGTCATAATTTATTTATTCATTCATTTGTGAATATATTCAAAAGCATTTACTGGCAATTGGTGAACAACAATCCTTCTGCCAACTTACAGTTAAGGAAGCTTCTTCTTGAAGTGATACCCAGTAGAGAAGACAGATGGGCCAACATTTAAGCTTGAGCTTTCTATGAGTGCAATGGGGATTGAGAATAATTCCAGTAACTAATTAGTTTAACCTTAAAGATGATCCAATTAAGCTATTAAAATGTGCTTTTAAATCAAATCCCCAAATTCCTTCTTTAAAATTTATATTTTCAACAAATACAAATATGTATAAAGATTATGCCAAATTTATATACAAAAAATAGTTTCTGGGTTTATGTATTAGCTGAGCTAGAGAAGTCCTTGAAAGGGAATCATATTAATTTTCTTAATCAATAAGTTGATTCTATTATTATTTATGTTGGCAGAACAAAGCTATTGTATTGTTTTCATTTGTTTCAGTTATGGTTAACTCCTAATTTATGTTTAAATACTTCATATACATGTGAGCTACCTTGACGTGACCCTATTCAATACCATCAATACTTTTCCATCATTTTAAAAATTATGGGCTTCCCTGGTGGCGCAGTGGTTGAGAGTCTGCCTGCCAATGCAGGGCACACGGGTTCGAGCCCTGGTCTGGGAAGATCCCACGTGCGGCGGAGCAACTGGGCCCGTGAGCCGCAATTACTGAGCCTGTGCGTCTGGAGCCTGTGCTCCGCAACAAGAGAGGCCGCGATAGTGAGAGGCCCGCGCACCGCGATGAAGAGTGGTCCCCCGCTTGCCGCAACTGGAGAAGGCCCTCACACAGAAACGAAGACCCAACACAGCCATAAATAAATAAAAAATTAAAATTAAAAAAAAAATTATTATTCAGAGCATTTATTATCTAGAAGAGTAAAGTCTATCTGCCTCTCCAACTAGAAAATAGGTCACGAGCTGCAACATAATAGATGTTCAAAAAACATTTATTTAACAAATCATTGTCTTGGTTGACTGTGCATTCTGATGGTAGTTTTCCATTCTCTAAAAGCCTAACTAACCTTCTTTCCATATATTCACACATTCAAATACTGATGTATGTTAATCATACTTCTTGTTTAATTTGTCCCCTTCCCACTGAAATATATTTCACTTTCTTAAAGCTATTTGTAATCAATTATTCTAGTTTTTAATTACTTTCTTTGCCCCAAAGTGAAAGTCTTATTTCTGAAAATGATGTATTATGATTGAATATGCTCTACCAATGTATGCAAGTTTAATTAAAACAGAGAATTCCTGATCATTTTTTTTCCAAAACAAATTTGTAAAACACAGTGACAGTTGAATCCACTGAAAAACAAATTTTTGCACAGGTATACTTGGTTCCAAGGATTCTTTTTTTTTTAGTCAGTTTATTTATCGTTGAAACCCAGTTTGAAGTAATATTAAAGTAAAACACTCATAAATCTCCAGGATATCTTAAACATATAATATAAAATTTGTGATTATCATATTACCCATTATAATTCTAATAATATTATACCTATTTAATGAATATAAATTATTATAAAAAATATTGCTTTTGTGATATTAAAATAAATTTTATGCATGTTTGTTTTAGTTTAAAAATTCTCCTGATTTATAAGCTATATACAGTCTCTGAAGTTTTGTATCTAAAAACATTTATTGACTGCTGTGTTTCAAAGTATAAGAATTATACTTATTCCTTCATCAAATTTAAATTGACTAATTATAACATTGTAACATGTGGTATGCAGATTAATCAGGAGTTTTTTAGAGTTCATAATGTTAAATTGTATCTCTGTGAATACATTATAATGAAATTAGATGTTTAATTTGATCCTCAATTATAGAAGACAAATATATGAAATACAAAGTCATAGGAAGTAAATGAGGCCATTTTGCCATATCTGGTAGAAATTTTATTTTAATGACAATTTATGTAATGATAAATAGTTTGTATAGGATGTAAATCATGAATATAAGCTTTGTTGTCATCTTACATTTGACCAAAAATATCCAATGGAATGTAATTTGGAAAGTTTTGATTTGATATATCAGCTTTTGATATATGTAAATTAAGCTAAGGCATACATATGTGTTATTTCAGTTTTATGAAGTTCCTTCATGTTATAAGAAACTAATAACAAACACTTATCCAATCTCTTCCCTTGTTTTCATTTTCACTGGTATATTTTACTTTCTGATCATCTTATCTCAGAGTTGGATATCATCAACATCTCTAGTTATACTTTTAAAACAAACTGACAGCTCTGTGATGCTATAATGTTGCCTTTTTTTTTTCCTTCTGATTTCCCAGAGATTGTAAATTTTATTCCATTGTCAGATCACGTTTCTCTTTGTATTCACATTAATGGTAATGATGTTAAACTCTCTTTCAGAAAGTAGTAAAAATGTCTTAGAATGTTAAACAAGGCCCTTCACAAGTTATCTTGAATTTACTTTACTAATCTCTTTCAATGCTCCATCCTAACTTTCTTACCATCCCTCTAATGCTATTACTAGCAGTACTGAGTTCTGTATTGTGTCTTGAGAAATCAACTCTAGTCTATGTAAGAAGTTGAATTTCTAGGAAGATATTGGGTGGGTTATCAAAGCCTTGAATAATATAAATAAAAAGCAATGACCCTGAATGCATTTGGGTCAGTAATTGAGTAAACAGGAGGAGTCAAGTTTTTGCACAGGAATACCTTAAGAACTTGAACTTAGAAGAGTTTTGTGGTGGTAGGGTGGGAAATAGGAGATGATACAAGAGTCATTGCAAGACCCAGGTCAGCAGATCTTTACTTTGGCTGCAAGGAATAACAAACAGATAGTAACAACAAAAGCAACAAAAATGGACCAAACAATTTTTATAAAAGAATTATATTTTATTTTTGGAAATTCAGAGGTATAGTGGAAGTGAGAGCAATTGCTTAGTCATAAGGAATTGCTTAATCTGCTCATAAAAGATCAGATTACTTTCATTCCTCTATTCATCCTACAAGGGAGCAGTAATCTATATCTGGTTTCCTTTCTTGTCACAAAATGAATGCTGTTGCAATCATAACTACCTGTTGTATTGGCTCTACTCAACAGACAAGATTCCAAAGTTCATGCCTTCAGCCAGATTTGTTCAATTTAGGTCATGTGACCACCCTTGGACTACAGTCATTATTAGAACATCATGCATTAATTGGCTTAGAATAAACAAGATACAACTCTGCAGCTAAGGAGGGAGGCCCTGAGTCATATGGGGCATAAGGTCAGTAAATGAGCAATTAGTTTTCTTCAGGAAGGAAAAAATAATGTCTAGGTGGGCTATCAACATTTTCTTGTACAACAAATATATATGCCATGTATAAATAATAAACAAATATGTAAAATGAACTAATAATACATGAACAAATGGATAAATAACTAAAAATACATAATAAGAAGGTAATTAATAAATAAGCTCAGAACAAACAATATGGACCATATTACATTTGGGGAGATTTCCTGTATTGTTTGTAAACAGAAGGTGCAGTAAAATTGACATGGTATCACCTTTGGAGTCAATAAATTTGGGTCAATGTACTATTCACCATTTCCTATCTGTACCGTTTCTCTTAAGTAAATTATTCTTTCTCCGAGTTTCAGTTTCTATATCTGTACAGTCTTAATAGTGTTGGTGTGATGAAGAAATGAAAGAATCTATAAAATATATTAAACTTAGAATGATCCCTCTCCTTAGTGATATCAAGGAACGTTTTTCCCTCCTCTAATTTATAGACTAAATTCAAGACACAAGTCAAAATCACTCGTTATTTATTATCTGTTATAGCAGATTGTTTGCAAAAATGGCAACAATTATTGCCTTCCCTGTATCCATGCTCCTTTGTAACAGATCTCTGCGGCTCTTCCCATCAAGAGATGGAGTCCATTTTCCTACCCCTTCAGGTCTGAGCTGGACCTGAAATGTGCTTGGACCAGTAGGATGTTGTGGACATGACGCAATGCCAGTTCCATGTCTAGGTTTCAAGAGTCCCTTCATATTTCTGATTCTCTTTGCCTCCCTGTGTGACTGCCATGTAAACAAGCCTGGGCTAACAATCTGAAGGGTGAGTCACCACATGGACCAGACAGAATTGAGCTAGCTCATTTTCTCAGCTGAGGCATCAAGTATGTGATAGCCCAGAGAAGGTCATTAATATCGCACCACAGACACGTGAGCAAGGCCACTTGCTAGCTGTTTCGCAAACTTGAGAGTTAAATAAATCCTTGTTGATTTAAGCCAATAAATTTTGGAGTGATTCGTTCTACAGCAATAGCTAACTAGTCCACATGTCCTAATTCCTTAATGCAGATTTAGTCCCTCTGGTGGGCAAACAGCACATTGTACTTCCTCATTTGCCACTTATCCCATTATTCTTTAACTTGATATTGTCTTTCTTCTCTGTGGACCATGTTTCCCACAGGGACAGGGATTTCTTGCTCATCTTTGTATCCTTCTGACTAGGTTAAACGCCTGACACATAAAAGATATGTAGTAAATGCTATTAACTGGTGAATTCAAAGTGCTCAGGCTATTTGTAACACATTGGCAAAATTTAAAATTCCTCTTATTTCTTTAGGTCTTCCAGATAATGCAGCCATGACTTGCTTTGTGTTTTCTCATAGCTGCAGAAGCTTAAACCATCCTTAGAGATTCAGTGACATTTGCTATTCAAACATTTTTGTTCCAATTAATAGTAGTGCTTCTCAAGGGGAGTGCAGCACAAATGGCTGGTCTCAGAGCCGTGCTCTCCTTGGAAAACTGAAGTGGAAAATCAAAATACGCCGTGATTTTAATGAAAAACAGTCTTCATAACTCTCCGTAGAAGTGGAAAACTGGGAATTATATTGTGAAATAGAGCATGTAAAACACAATGTGGCCATTGCTTTCAGCTACTATCTCTGAAATAATTCAACAGCAAAATCAATGTATTGACCTATTTACCTCTTTAACAAACCTGTAAGGATTCCATTATTTGACAGTGTTACTCTTTTAAAAATCCAAATGTATGCATTTTTTCTTTAAATTTCCTAGATGTTAGCCATTAAGCAATTATGATTTAAGTATAGTGTATATTACATTGTTACCATCCCACAGGAACTCAGCACTTAAATACATTCACTCAAGATATATTATCAGAATATATTTGTAAAGCACTTTAAAGTGTGTAAAATGCTGTTTTTGTTCTAATGATCAACAATCCAGGGAGGTAGCTCCAGCAAGAATTACAATTTCATTTAATATTAGAGGCAGCAAAATCACAAAGAATGAATGTGCTAACTTTTACAAAGCAGTTAAGAATCAGAATTGGAACCAAATTCTTACTTCAAAATCAATGTTGTTTCTTGACCAAAACACATTCGACTTTATATGATTTTTTTTTAATATAAATCTTTTTTATCATCCCCTCCTTTCTTCTTCCTTCTACCTTTGAATACCAGGTTACTTATTTGACTCATGGTTTTGAAACGGAGCCAGATCCTGTGGTCCTTCCCTGCCATGTCCTCCACCTGCCTTTTGTCTGTGGAAAAGCTTTAGCCAAAGAATAAGTTTAATCAGAGAAGTGAAAAAACGAAGAAGCGAAGAAAAACTGTCAAACAGATGAAACAATAGTAGTTTAGTCAGTAAGGAAATTCAAGGACATTTAGTTCCTTCTCAAGGGCTATAGATAGATAAGATTCTAAGCCATATCCTTTGAGCTGTCTTACAGATACTGAAACCTCCACCAGGTGGAAGAAGTTAACTACATGATGACCAGACTGTAGCCATGACATAAGCTGCCACAGTTCTGAGAATTGGCTTCAAGGAAATGGGAACAAACCGACCCTGGAACTGAAGATTAACTGTACCTAAAACAATTAAGATGACGCTGGTCAGACCACAACACGACCAACTTCAAGATGACTGTCAGAGCTGCCTGGGCTGTTTCTGCATGGAGCTCCCTCCCTCCATCTATAAAAACTCTTGCCCCCTGATTGCCGGAGGTGTGTGGGGGGAGTCGGCCTTTGGACAGGAATCCACCCTCCCCAGAGTTGCCAGCATCCAAAATAAAGCAAACTTTCCTTTCCACCAATCTTGCCTCTGTACTGACTTTTGAGTGGTGAGCAGCCGGACCCCACTTTCGGTTACAGTTTTGCTTTAGGGCATAAAAGAGAGTCATGGAAACTTCCTAACCTGATTTCCAATGGTAGCAACTTTGTGCACAGTAAGGCTATCATTACCCATGACAGTAAACAACTTTAAGGCAAGGATAATGAGGAAAGCACACCTCTTGTCTTCTCAAATGAGTAAGTTGAAGGGGTTTGCAGCCTGAGATGACTCCAGAATTTTCAATAACTGCATGAGATTTTACTTACTTACTCATTGTCAGATACATGTGTTAAAGAAAAATTATTCTTCAACTTCATAGAATGACATCACTCATTCATCCATTTAATCAATACTCCCGGAGTGCCTGCTATCTTCCAGGTGCCATGCTAAGTCCTGGCTACATGGTAGTAAACAAAACCAACATGGTGCCTGGCACATATTTTTAACAAATAAACAGACAAGTATGAAATGTGAAATTGCAATAAATGTTCTAGTGGAAAAGAACAACCAGGTGCTCTGTAAGGAAACACAGAGGGATACGGATCTAGGTAGAATCTAAGGATGAGCATGCCAGGGAAATAGAATTGCAGAGTCTGAGAGATGGGTGAGGGCTTGCAGCCCTGAGGGGCTGCTGGAGGGAAGTGAGTGAACCCAAGAGTGCGAAGACATAAATTTGGGGAGGGCCAAAGAAAATAGGGCATATAGAGCCTTGAAGACCAAGGTAAGAAGCTCAGTTTTATCCCAAGAGGATAGAGAAACACTCACATTTTAAGTTGAGGAGTAAAATGATTCAGTTTTTTTTTTTAATTGAAATATAGCTGACATACAATATTATGTTAGTTTCAGGTATACTACATGCATTTGCATACATTATAAAATGATCACCACTATAAGTCTAGTAACAATCTGTCCCCATACAAAGTTATTACAATATTATAGACCATGCTCCTTATGGTGTACATTACATCTCTGTAGCTTCTTTATTTTATACTGGAAGTTTCTACCACCATATCGCCTTCACCTGTTTCCCCCATCACCCATGCCCTCCCCTCTGGCAACCACCAGTTTCTTCTCTATATCTATGAGTCTGTTATTGTTTGGTTTTGTTTGTTTAGTTTTTTAGATTCCACATATAGGTGAGATCATAGGGTACTTGTCTTTTCTCTGACTTATTTCACTTAGCATAATACCCTCTAGGTCCATCCATGTTGTTGCAAATGGCAAGATTTCGTTAATTTTTATGGACATATATATCCATATACATATCACATCTTCTTTATCCATTCATCGATCAGTGGACACAGGTTGCTTCCGTATCATGGCTATTGGAAATAGTGCTGCAGTGAACACTGGTGTGCACATAACTTTTTGAATTCATGTTTTTATTTCCTTGGGATAAATACCCAGAAGTGAAATTGCTGTATCATATGGTAGTTCTATTTTTAATTTTTTGAGGACTCTCTATACTGTTTTCCATAGTGGCTGTGATATGATCCAATTTATTTTTAAAAGGTTACTATGGCTGCTATATGGAGATGATTGAGGAGACTGGAAATGGAGAAATGAGGTAAAAATGTAATAATCCTAGCAGAAGCAAGAGATTTTGTTGATTAGTACTAATGTGGGACCAATGAAGATGAGATTGTTTTAAATTATTATTATTAATTACATGTAGTTTAAAATTATTACATAGATTTTTAAATCTTCTAATGAAATAATTTAATATATGCCCTTATTATTATTATACATAGTTTGTAATTATTTGAGGGGTAGAAGGATGCAAGATGGTTGATTGCCTATGGGAGTACAGAAAACATATATATGTCAAGCATGTGTTGCAGCTTTGTTGAGAATGAAGCTTGTCTTTTATTTTGAATATTTCCATGGGTCCTAGGAAAACTGGTATGGATTTTCTCAGGGAGAATTCAACTCAGGAGACATGCAACAACAGGGATGACTCTTGAAGACATTACGCCAAGTGAAATAAGCCAGTCACAAAATGACAACTATTGTATGATTCGATTTATATGAGTTTCTCTAGAGTAGTCAAATTCATAGACAGGAAAGTAGAATGGTGGTTGCCAGCAACTTGGGGGAGGAGGGAATGGGAGTTAGTGTTTAACAGGGAGAGTTTCAATTGTGGAGGATAAAAAAGTTCTGGAGATGGATAGTGTGATAGTTGCATGACAATGTGAATGTACTTAAACTTTGCCGTTAAACTTTGTATTTAAAAATGGTTAAAATGGTAAATGTTATGTTATATGTATTTTACTACAGTAAAAAGTTAGAAAAAAACATTGAACTCAGCAACAGACAGTGAGTGTTCTCATCTTCATGAATACTGGCATAGATATTTAGGAATGTATTACATATCAATTTAATGCATAACATATTGATGTGTGTCAACTAGAATATAATGTAAGGAATTGTGCATCTTTGCTGTGGTTGCATTTTGAATTTTATTCAGAAATGTTCTGAGAATGTTACACGCACTCTGTGTGTTAGGTTTTAGGCATTTTCTTGTCCTTGAGAAGAGCTGGTATTCCACTTTTCTTCATTTTAAATAACTTTTGGGTGACTTTCATTTCCATACCAATAAGTTCATTCTAACAATAAAATTTTATTGTCAGTCTTTCCAAGTTTTTATTTTCACCTTTTTATGAATACTATCAGGAGAAAAGAAAGAGCTTTACCTTTATATACCAACTTGCCACTCAAATTTATTTCCTAAAGTTAATCAAAAAGTTTTGGAGGATTTATTTCATCTTATGATTATCTAAATGTGTCAATTCATTAATATATAGGTTTCTAAAATTCAGCACCACAAACATTGCATTAAAGCCATTGCAATTACTGAACTGAGTAGATCCTGAGCTTTTGAATGTAAAGATGATTCCTCTTACCCACTCCCAGTCTGGTGCAATGTCTTATACATAATAGGTGTGAAAAAATACTTAACTGATACAGCTGATGTATGTCACCTGCCTATCATCTTTTGATTAGCCTTCTTATGTTTGGTTAACCTCTTATGTTATTCAACATAGAAAAGAAATAATTCAAAGTTCCAGCCTTCCTTACAGCCAGGATGTGGGTATGCAGCCTAAGTTTCCCCAATCAATGTACCTGTGTGAGAAACAGAATACAGATCTGTATCAAGCCATGCTTTGGCTGGAGCGAGCAGTGTAGAGGTTCGGGGGATGGCAGTATTAAAGGTCAAGTTCTTGACCCAGAAGTAGCATCCTTGTGGGGCAGTTGTGGACGCAGAGCAGTCAAGTTCCTTGCCTTAAGTGACAGGTTGTGGCAGTAGCAACATCAACAGTGTTTTCACAGAACTTTTTTTTTCACATATTTTTCCTAGATACAGAGCCTCAATCCTGTTTTGCCAGGCCTCATAATGATTCTATAAGCCATCTAACATACTTTTGATTAATTATATTTCTCCTTCAATCAGTGAGTTGATTCCATAGTTTACAACAAAGAACCTGACTGGTGGAATTGCTAGAAACATTCATTCTGTCAGTCAGCAAACCATTTATCATTGGCATTTGTAAATGGCATTTATCATTCATTCATTCACTCATTTGACAAACACTTATTCATCATCTACTATATCCCAAGAACTAAATTGGCAGCCGGGTGAGCAAAGACTAATAACATAAATCTTTGCCTCAAGAATGTTGAAACCTAGTCAAGGGGACTGATGAGTGAATGGATAGTCACAGTAATCGTGTGACGGGGATAATATCAAATACTCAGAAAGAGTGGTATGTGAAAACACAAAAGGGATGACTTTGCTAGGCTTGAGAGATCAAAGAAGTCTTCTGAGAAAAAAACAGTTTTCCAAATTTGATTCATAGGCCACTCTGCATTAGAGTCACCTACTGGCGCTTGAACATGTTAAATTGCTTGTCCTACTCTATAGCTACTGTATAAAAAATTTTGGCTTTCTATTTAGCAATCTGCATGTGGAACCAACATTCCAAGAATATAAGTTGGGTAAGTAAAGGGAATAGATTTGGGAAGATGCTTGTTCAAAGTCTCAAATGGAAGAGGGAACAGTTGCATGATTAGTCTCCAAGACCAAAGGACTCAAAGGTGCAGACAGCTTCAAACATCTCCAGATTGATATATTTTGACACTGATGTGAAATGCCAAGGTTTTAAGTCAAAGTTATCTAGATTTGAATCCTCTACTGCATTGGCTAGTATGTCTACCTTGACAAAAGGAGAGTGATACCAAACACATTAGAAGTTGGTGAAAATTAAATTTAATTGTATAAAGACACAGACTTGCAATTAACTTTTATTGATTTATTAACCTTTAGTATCATTACATTTATATACCTTTTTTGCCAGAAAGAGTTGCCGTTTTTTTGTTTGTTTGTTTGTTTTACGGTTATTAGCCTTCAATTATTAAAGGTAAAGGAGTGTACTGCTAATTCACGTAGTGCACAGGAGAGCAGCTATGTGGATGGAAGCATAAAAAACGTCTTTTAACAATAGTCATGATAGTGATTTATACTTTCTTAAGTCATTTTTAATATTATTAAATTTACATTACATTCATCTAAAGAAACAGAGCACTTTGAAAAGCATATGGGAACATATTTGTTGATTATATGAATATTGGCTCTGATCTAGCTTGCAAAAAATAGCAAATCAGGGAAAGACATAGTTGGCTAAATGTCAAAGAAAATGTTTTAAAACATTGGAAATATGTTAGCAGATGTTTTCCAATGTTTTTAATACTATTTTTGATGAAGCTTTAGTGTTGGCATAATATTTCCATTCAGATCTAAATTACTTTGTTCCTAAGAAAATAAAAACTGTATCACCCTCTCTGATTATGACCCTTTTGTTACTTACTTGAATAAAAGAGAGAGGACTAGAACAATTGTGCTTGAAATCATTCTTTATTGAGGCTTTCCATTTTGGTATTTCATGCTGCCCTTGTTTTCTTGATTTCCCATGAAATCAGATATTATTTTCTAACTATGGCAGCAGAATAGCAGCTGAGCTACAGTAAGATTTTCCTGTTACTGAGTTTGGTAAACAAGGTAATCATGATTTCAGCAGATGTCTTCTTTACTTCTTTCTAAGTGGGGGATGATCAAGCTACAGACACAAGTCCATCACACCAGGAACAATGTGCTCATCACAAGGTCCGAAGCCCCAGGATTTTAGCCATTAATTTCTGAGATCTCATCTGCTCATCTACCACACTGGCCATGTGCTCCTTTAAAATTGTTTTCATTTCTTTTACCTTGTAGATCACTGCATAAAACTTGTAAATCATTTTAGTTGTTACTTAATACTAATTCCCTCTTGGTTTTATACTAGTGCTCTTAAAGTGACACTACATTGTAAACGTATCAATACTTGTTCACTAGTATTTGTTATGGCTCTTCTTGCTTTAAGACATGAATAGATATGTCTTCTTGTCTGTGATTGTTTTTGGACTCACTGTTTTTATTATTCACTCTCCATAGACAAAAGCAAGTATTTCTTGCCAGGCTATGCAAAGCCTTCCATGGTTTGATGTTAATCAGTCTTTTACAGATATAGCACACATTATACCCTTTACAAATCTCACATTCTAGCTGATGTAGATTGTTTCCAACACATTCCTTTATTTTCCTAGTTTTACATGTTTGCTGACTCTGTTTCTTCTCCCTGTGATATACACCTTTTGCCTGTATTTCCATCTTAATGTTCCATCTTTAAAGCCATTGTAAATTGAATCCTCTTGTCAATGGACGGTGAGAAGTGTTCTAAAAGTTTGCTGTAACAAACAAACTGCAGTGGACAATCTTTTATATGTCTTCATGCACATATGTGCAAGAGTTTAATTGGGAATATATATATGATAGACATGTATATATATATATGTGTGTATATATATATATATATATATGCATACTATATTGCTCTGCTACTGCCTAGCCCTGTCTGGCTTCCTGGAGGCCTTGCTGGAAGATGTGATGGCCCCCAGCAGGTCTGCCCTGCACCCGTTGGTGGAGGTGGTCAACCTCTTTACCCCTCTGCTGTCTGCTTGTGCTCATCGGAACCGCCTGGCACCGGTGGTAGTATGCCATCTACCGCAGACACATCTACACTCTGGGCATGTGCTCTTGTGTCAGGGAACTGCCGGCTGAGTTTTGTCCTGGTGAGAGACAGCAAGAACTGGGGCAGTAACTCCTGCAAATCTCTCCTTTCAGGGAAACCCATGTGAACAACCTCCCTGGGGACAGAAGCTGGCACTGGGCCTGGCCAAGGTCTCTTGCTCTAGAGTTGAACTTTTGCCAGGATTGAAAGGTTGGGGGGGGGGGGGGGGCGGCCCTGCACAAGCAAGAGTCTTTTTCCCCAGCTCATTAGGTTTTAAGAGAAGATCGCTGGACATCCTGACACCACAGCATTTTGAGCTCTGTCCAGGAGCTGGTTTTAGAGAATGTGCCTCAGGTCAGTACCCTTTGACCTGCACTGTCACTAATTGTTTTGGTTGTATAATTTGTCACAGTTTGAGGACAGTGGGATAATTTGAGTTCAAAAATGTTGGTACCACGTAAAACCAAACATATGTATATATAGAGAGAGAATCATAGTATGCAAGTCTTCAATTTTACAAATTACACCAAATTTGGTCTTAAGTAGTTGTACCAATTTATATTTCCACTCAATGGGAATGGTAATTACCATAGCTTAAAACTCCGTTTAGTGTTGCTAGATTTTAATTATTGCTAAATTTTTAGACATTTTAATTTTGAAAACATTTCACAAAATGTGATACCGAGGACTCATTGTGGGTTTTTGGTTTTAATGTTCATTTCCCTGAAGTACAGTGGCATTTCCTAAAATTCCATGATCATAAGAACAGATAATTCTTACAATGGAATAAAACAGTGTAATTAAAACAAAGGAACTAGAGCTACGTTATCAACATGGACAATTCTTAAAAATTAAAATGTTTGTAAAAAGATATCTATATTTATATATCCTACTCGCCATATAGAAGTATATCACTTATATAAAATCTAAAAATAGGTGTATCAAGCCCATGTATGGTCTATGGATGTATTCATAAACAGCAAAAATGGTAACTTCTGGGAGGAGTCATTGGGTAGGGGTACACAAGACTTCATTTAATTCTGGAATAGTTTATCTCACAGGTGGACTTGCAGGTGTTTTATTTTTCTCTAAAGCTTTCCAGATCAAAAACATTTTTATGATTGAATAAAATATGGATTGCATATCAGTGATTGCTATTTTATTTTCTGATCTTTCATTTTTTCTTCCAAGGCATAGAAGAAAGTGAGCCATGCCTAACTCCATTCCACCGTTACCTTGCTAGTCTGAGCTGCTAGCCTGAGCCACCATAATCTCTTGTCTGTGTTACTGCAGTTGCATGACAAATGGTCTCCCTGTTCCTACCCTTCCCTAATATAGTCTATTTTATTTTGAAAATTGCCATTAGCTCTTCAAATATTTGTCAGATATATCATTTTTCTGTTCAAAAGTTTGCAGTCAATTCCCATTTCAGGGCTTCCCTGGTGGCGCAGTGGTTGAGAGTCTGCCTGCCAATGCAGGGGACACGGGTTCGAGCCCTGGTCTGGGAGGATCCCACATGCTGCGGAGCGGCTGGGCCCGTGAGCCACAAGTACTGAGCCTGTGCGTTTGGAGCCTGTGCTCCGCAACAGGAGAGCCCGCGACGGTGAGAGGCCCGCGCACTGCGATGAGGAGTGGCCCCCACTCGCCGCAACCTGAGAAAGCCCACGCACAGAAACGAAGACCCAGCACAGCCAAAAATAAATAAATAAATAAATGAAGTGTAAAAAAAAATTAAAAAAAAAAAAAAAAAAAGTCTGTTCTTTAAAAAAAAAAAAAAAAAAAAAAAAAAAAAAAATTCCCATTTCAATCAGAGCAGCGAATACACTTCATACAAGGGCCATAAGACCCCCTGTTAATTCTCTGATCCTATCTCTTACTAATCTACTGACCAGAAAAACAGGAGAATACCGTAGGGCATTTCTGCTTGGAACGCTATTTCCAAAGACATGTGCTTGCCTAATTCCATCACCTCCTTCAGTCTTTTCTCAGATCGCACTTTCTCGAAGGAGTCTACCTAAACCACTAATTTAGTGCTGCAACTTGCTCTCCAACTACAGGACAATGGTACTCTTTCCCCATCATTCTGCTCCACTGTTCCCCTTTTCAATAGCATTTGTCAATTTCAACATGCTGCAAAATTTACTTATTTATTAGAGTTACCATTTATTATGTGTCTCCTTCCCTAGAACATAAGCTCCCCGAGGCAGGCAATCTTTATTTGGTTCAGCAATAATTTCAAGAAACTGGAATATGCAGCACTTCTTAAATATTTTGGAACTAATGAATAAATAAATAACTGAGAGAAGAAGAAATCCCCATATTTCTATCTCATGCTCACTCTGGGAAATTTCTCATGGAGGACAAAAGCAGGCATATTTGGTGGCACTATGTAAATACTTTCTCTGTGAGTATGTTTGTGTATTTTTCTGACTTCATACAGTGAATTTTGCCAAACGTCAATATGTTTTTGAGATTCAGATCCACTAAGGTATTGCCAGACGTAGTACCAGAGATCTGAGGTCCAAGAATTTTGAACTTGCGTAAGAAAAGTGTTTTCTCTAGAGAAGCCCACACTTACTATATGTTGTAAAGACAATAGGAAGTATTAGCCTTGGCTTGTCACCTTGTTTGCAATTAGAATTGAAAAGAATACTTGGGAATTCCCTCGTGGTCCAGTGATTAGGACTCCGTGCTTTCACTCATGGGGCCCGGGTTCGATCCCTGGTCGGGGAAATAAGAAAATAAGATCCCACAAGCCACATGATGCGGTCAAAAAAAGAATACTGAAGAGTAGTGACTCCTCAAATCTCAGCACAGAAAACACACACACACACACACACACACACACACACGCACACACACATTTCTAATTACATTATCTAAAGCAAATCGTGTGGCCCTACCTAATTTCATGTAGAAAAAGGCAATCCTATTATGTTCCAGAAGGATAACCAGAAATATCTGAAACCATAATAATGACCACCTAATTGGACTCACATAACTCTGAGCATTCTTTTTTTCCTTTCTCCCCCACCTTAACTGTCTCTTCTATAAACTGCGGGGAAGGGAAAAAGGATCAAGTTATGAGCATCTGGTGTTGGCTCAGTTCCGCCATTTAAAATCTCTGAGAGCCTCACCCTTATTTGCTAAAGACAAATGCCACTTCAGAATATCACAGCACTGAATACTCTGGAAACTATCTTTTTGCCATGATTATAACTAGGAAGACATCAAGCCCAGTGATTCCTATTCCTTAATTCCCCTCGGAATTACTTGTAGTACTTGTTAAAGATAAACCTTTGGTATCACTTTAGGAGATCGGGATTGAATAGATCTGAGATGAATATCACACATACATGGTTAAAATGGGCATCTCTTCTGATGGGATTCTGATGTTGCCACGGGAGACTAGAATTTGTATCCAAAGAAAAAGTTGAGTCTCATGCTTTCCTCACTTCCAAAAGACTATTTCAAATGTAGCCTTGGGTCAAGGAATCAGTATTTCTAACCAGTACCTCAAGTGATTCTGATGATCTAACCGCCTTGATAACTGGTAACTCAACCCATTACTATAGAAGAAGAAACCAACAACTAAAGAGGGTTAGTCTCTTGTCTCTGAGGCCATATAGCTAGGTAGGGGCAGTGTTGGCACTAGAACTGAAGGATGATAGAGAATATTCAAATGTTTTAAATGTAGAGATAATTAGTCTGCCTCATTTAAAAAGAGAAAATTGAGTTACAAAAAAATGAAGTGGCTTACCCTTAGGACAAAGAGTTTGCAACTCCAGAGTCCCAACTCAACACTATGCCACCAGACATTTATGACTAATTATGACATCGGTGTTTCCTTCCTTTCTTTCGTGCTTTCTCCCTTCCTTTTGTAAAAAATAATAAACAGAATGTCAATTAAAATAGAGTTGAGAGGCCAGAAGAGGGAGCTCTCATGTCATAAGACAATAGTAGAGCCCAACAGGAAGGACTCTCCTTTCCTGGCAAGAGCTCAGCTGATGAGACTATCCCAACTCAGCCAATGAAGAGCCACTATACTTCGAACTCTCCATTCGTCTGATGCACTCTTTGTTTATTATACCCTCCCAACTTCCTTTTCCCCTCTTTAAAAGCATACTCCTCTTTATCTTACTGGGGAATTGCATGTGGCTTGCCATTGTTGCACACTCTGAATTGCAATTCTTTGCTGATCCCAAGTAAACCCATTTTTTTTTTTTTGCTGGAGAAATAATTGGCAGTCTATTTGTTTAAGGTCAATCCTTCATGTTTTCCTTCCTTCCTTCTTTCTTTCCTTCCTTCCCCCTTCCCTCCCTCCCTTCTTTCCTTCCACCCTTCCTTCCTTCCTTCCAGAGTTTTCTATACTATAAAACTCTTTCAATCATTTGCTTATTCGATACAGAAAGGAAGGGTTGGAGTCCTAGAATGTGAAATTCATCTGCCATGAGAGGCAGAGAATGTTCATAGGACACTTTCTTCTCCTCACAGCTAGAGCCAGTCTTGGGCTCAACCTGCTGCTTGTACATTTGCTTTGTCTTTGCCACTGGCCCCCAAGTCTCAGTTGTTTATCATTTCCCCTTGACTGCTACCTAATTCTTAGTTTTCTTTTAGACTCAAGACTTCCAGCTGCTGTTAAAGGAAGTCTCCAGATTAATTTTGTTGAGAATATTTCTGTTAATCATTATGTAAAAGTATGAAATAAATAATAACATGATGAGATTTTGCAGAGTTGTTAAAGCCATCTTTCTGGTCTGGGCTTGCTGATTTCCTAAAGAAATAAGTTGGAGTCTCTTGAAGATTCTGTGCCCAACTGTTCTTTACAACGAAGACGCTCACAGCCCAGTTTCTCCAGCGAGACCAGAAGTCACCACATGCTTCACAATGTGTATCTCCTCCTCTCTCATCACTGTGCGTTTGTGAAGATGTGTATTTTAGGTGCCATTTATCTCAAATTAGTCACTTCTATCACATCCTAACACATACTCATTGGCATACAAGATAGTAGCAAAATCTCTAGAATGCTCAATTTCAGTGCCTTGTTCAGTTTTACACCTTACAAGCCATATGAAAACACTACAGTGAAGACTAATGTGTCTTTTCAAAAAATAAATTATAGAAAAAAAGAAAAGAGATATTTGAGAAGTTAATCAACTTCTTTAGTTACATCTCAAATTCTCTTTACTTACTATCTCTCTCACTTGTAACCTCTGTAAAGCAAGCAACATAGAAGTAAAACAAAATTTCCAGGTCACTGAGTCCTTTCTGAAGGATCAGAGCTGTGCTGTAAACTTAAACACATTCCCTGAGATCCTTTGCCTTTGTTTCCACATTTCCCTGGCAATCATATTTTGTTCCAGAATTTCAGTAGACTTGGTCTTGGGAAATGGACTTCAGTTAAGGAAAAAGGAAGTTACTGAGGAGAGAAAAAAGTGAATACTCATTCACATATCCATTGGGCTGTTACAATTCATACCAGAAAGTAGCCCCTTTAATTTTGTATAAACTATTTGACAATGATTAATATGGATATTCTTTTTCTTTAACTTAGATGTATTTTAGTTGGTGTTTCTAACAGAAAACGATTCAAAAACATAATATGCACAGTGCAATAACATTGGCAAACCTAAAAAAAATTCATAATAAAACTTCAACATCATATGTGACAATTATTAAAGATTTTCTGATAGCAATTTTTTTGTTTGTTTTTGCTGTTTCAAGTGGAAAAGAAAATGAGGAGGGCCATTAAATGGAGAGGGATTACTTTTGATTTTCCTTGGAAAAGATGGTGAAAACAAAAATTGATGGTCATGCTTCACTGTAATTAACCGAACAGCAGATA
Organism: Balaenoptera ricei; assembly: GCF_028023285.1. Classification (NCBI taxonomy): domain Eukaryota; kingdom Metazoa; phylum Chordata; class Mammalia; order Artiodactyla; family Balaenopteridae; genus Balaenoptera; species Balaenoptera ricei. Next base: position 138,939,764 of record NC_082642.1, read on the forward strand.
CCATTATAAATAGTTGTCCCTAAGGCTATACTGTAGGTTAAACCCATTTTCTTAAGAGTTTCTTTACACAATTGTTCTTAATCATTTTGCCATTATGGCGGAAATGACTATTCCATGTGTCCCAAATGGAAAAAGTATAAGCACAATTACTTAACTAACATTTTAAATCTTACCTACTGTTCTGAATCAGAGAGTTGAACATCTGATGCCTTTTCCGAATTAATATTATAATTTTACACAAAAAATTATCAGAGGTTCCAATTTAAGTACTGAAAATCAGTGAATTGTTTTCACTTTTTTTTTTTTTTTTTTGCTGTAGAGATGTTTTATCTATAAAAAGCAAAAAACATTCAGATAAAAAGAGTATTTTTTCCTTACATAGTTCTTAACATCTTTATGTTTTGAACCCAACTTGGACTAGTTGCTCTCAAATAAGCAAAACTCCTCTGAATTCTCTGAATGACTGACAACTTTTATAGACACAGCTGTAGTGTATTATGATGGTAGAACTGATTACTTAATTCTCATTTATTCCTATTACAATTATAAATATATTTGGAGAAAGGTAATTTTCATAAAGATAAAATCATTATGCAGTCTTTCCTTGATTTAATCAGCCTTTGTTTTATTTGAAGCACCAATGATGCATTTATTTCAGCCAGCAAATATGTAGCATTAAGCAAAAACACTGCATTATAGAGCTTCCAGAGCCCTCTAGCATTAATTCAGTTGAGTCACTAGTACTCATGAAAGTAAAGAATCCCAGTTTCCATCATTAGAATTTCCTCTACAGTAGGTTGGAGAAAAAACTGGGTATCTCCACTTTTAACAAATGCCCCAAGTTGATAGTTCTTGGAATTTTGTTTAAAGAAATACAGATTTTGAAACCCAGTGAATTGAAATGAGACTTTATTTTTCAATACCTAAAAAGTAATTCTTCAATCACTTGAAACCAACGGGAGATTTTTCCATGCCAAATAACTTTGTTACCTACAGTTTCTGAATAATTCTAATTGAAAGTGTTTATTACTTTGCACTTCCAAATACACAGGTTGAATTTCATAGACGGTGAAAAAATTGCAAATTTTTGAGTGGCATTTAAGTAAATAAAGTTTTGAAATACATTTAAAATAGAGGGAAACAATGGTACATTTAAAATAAAGGAATCTTTTCTATATGTTCAATGACTGTTCTTACGTCAAAATTGTGTATAATATATAAAGTTGACTCTCAGAATGCAATCAATACTTGTTTCCCACATGGAAGTATTTTAATGCAAATCAAACCTCCAGTGAGTAAACCTGTGAGTAATCCTTTTTTTTTTTTTAATTTTATTGAAATATAGTTGATTTACAATGTTATGTTAATTTCTGCTGTACAACAAAGTGACTCAGTTATACATATATATATTCTTTTACATATTCTTTTCCATCTGGTTTATCACAGGATATTGAATATAGTTCCCTGTGCTCTACAGTAGGACCTTATTTATCCATCCTATATATACTAACTTTCATCTGCTAATCCCAATTTCCCAACCCTTCCCTCTCCCACCCCCCACTCCCTTGGCAACCACTAGTCTGTTCTCTGAGTCTCATTCTTTTTTTTCTTAATTTTTTTATACAGCAGGTTCTTATTAGTTATCCATTTTATACACATCAGTGTATACATGTCAATCCAATCACCCAATTCATCACACCCCCACCCCCACGCCCAGCCGCTTTCCCCTCTTGGTGTCCATATGTTTTTTATCTACTTCTGTACCTCAACTGCAAACCAGTTCATTTGTACCATTTTCTAGGTTCCACATAAATGCGTTAATATATGATATTTGTTTTTCTCTTTCTGACTTACTTCCTTCTATATGACAGACTCTAGGTCCACCCACGTCTCTACAAATGACCCAATTTCGTTCCTTTTTATGGCTGAGTAATATTCCATTGTATACATGTACCACAACTTCTTTATCCATTTGTCTGTCGATGGGCATTTAGGTTGCTTCCATGACAAGGCTATTGTAAATAGTGCTGCAATGAACATTGGTGTGCATGTGTCTTTTTGAATTATGGTTTTATCTAGGTATATGCCCAGTAGTGGGATTGCTGGGTCATATGGTAATTCTATTTTTAGTTCTTTAAGGAACCTCCATACTGTTCTCCATAGGGGCTGTATCAATTTCCATTCCCACCAACAGTACAAGAGGGTTCCCTTTTCTCCACACCCTCTCCAGCATTTGTTGTTTGTAGATTTTCTGATGATGCCCATTCTAACTGGTGTGAGGTGATACCTCATTGTAATTTTGATTTGCATTTCTCTAAAAATTAGTGATGTTGAGCAGCTTTTCATGTGCTTCTTGGCCATCTGTATGTCTTCTTTGGAGAAATGTCTATTTAGGTCTTCTGCCCATTTTTGTATTAGGTTGTTTGTTTTTTTGATATTGAGCTGCATGAGCTGCTTGTATATTTTTGGAGATTAATCCTTTGTCAGTTGCTTCATTTGTAAATATTTTCTCCCGTTCTGAGGGTTGTCTTTTGGTCTTGTTTATGGTTTCCTTTGCTGTGCAAAAGCTTTTAAGTTTCATTAGGTCCCATTTGTTTATTTTTATTTTTATTTCCATTTCTCTAGGAGGCGGGTCAAAAAGGATCTTGCTGTGATTTATGTCATAGGGGGTTCTGCCTATGTTTTCCTCTAAGACGTTTATAGCTTCTGGCTTTACATTTAGGTCTTTATACATTTTAAGTTTATTTTTGTGTATGCTGTTAGGGAATGTTCTAATTTCATTCTGTCTAGGTTTCCCAGCACCACTTATTAAAGAGGCTGTCTTTTCTCCATTGTAAATTCTTGCCTGCTTTATCAAAAATAAGGTGACCATATGTGTGTGGGTTTGTCTCTGGGCTTTCTCTCCTGTTCCATTGATCTGTATTTCTGTTTTTGTGCCAGTACCATATTGTCTTGATTACTGTAGCTTTGTAGTATAGTCTGAAGTCAGGGAGTCTGATTCCTCCAGCTCCGTTTTTTTCCCTCAAGACTGCTTTGGCTACTCGGGATCTTTTGCGTCTCCATACAAATTTTAAGATTTTTTGTTCTAGTTCTGTAAAAAATGCCATTGATAATTTGATAGGGATTGCATTGAATCTGTAGATTGCTTTCGGTAGTATAGTCTTTTTCACTATATTGATTATTCCAATCCAAGAACATGGTATATCTCTCCATCTGTTGGTATCATCTTTAATTTCTTTCAATTTTCTGTATACAGGTCTTTTGTCTCCCTAGGTAGATTTATTCCTAGGTATTTTATTCGTTTTGTTGCAATGGTAAATGTGAATGTTTCCTTAATTTCTCTTTCAGATTTTTCATCATTAGTGTATAGGAATGCAAGAGATTTCTGTACATTGATTTTGTATCCTGAAACTTGACTCAATTCATTGATTAGCTCTAGTGGTTTTCTGGTGGCATCTTTAGGTTTCTCTATGTATAGTATCATGTCATCTGCAAACAGTGACAGTTTTACTCCTTCTTTTCCAATTTGTATTCCTTTTATTTCTTCTTCTTCTCTGATTGCTGTGGTTAGGACTTCCAAAACTATGTTGAATAATAGTGGTGAGAGTGGACATCCTTGTCTTGTTCCTGATCTTCGAGGAAATGCTTTCAGCTTTTCACCACTGAGAATGATGTTTGCTGTGGGTTTGTCATATATGGCCTTTATTATGTTGAGGTAGGTTCCCTCTATGCCCACTTTCTGAGAGTTTTCATCATAAATGGGTATTGAATTTTGTCAAAAGCTTTTTCTGCATCTATTGAGATGATCATATGTGTTTTATTCTTCAATTTGTTAATATGGTTTATCACACTGATTGATTTACATATATTGAAGAATCCTTGCATCCCTGGGATAAATCCCACTTGATCATGGTGTATGATCCTTTTAATGTGTTGTTGGATTCTGTTTGCTAGTATTTTGTTGTGGATTTTTGCATCTATATTCATCAGTGATATCAGTCTGTAATTTTCTTTTTTTGTAGTATCTTTGTCTGATTTTGGTATCAGGGTGATGGTGGCCTCATAGAATGAGTTTGAGAGTGTTCCTTCTTCTGCAATTTTTTGGAAGAGTTTGAGAAGGATGGCTGTTAGCTCTTTTCTAAGTGTTTGATAGAATTCACTTGTGAAGCCATCTGGTCCTGAACTTTTGTTGGAAGATTTTTAATCACAGTTTCAATTTCATTACTTGTGTTTGGTCTGTTTGTATTTTCTCTTTCTTCCTTGTTCAGTATTGGAAGGTTATACCTTTCTGAGAATTTGTCCATTTCTTCCAGGTTGTCCATTTTATTGGCATAGAGTTGCTTGTAGTAGTCTTTTAGGATGCTTTGTATTTCTTCATTTTGTGTTGTAGCTTCTTCTTTTTCATTTCTAATTTTATTGATTTAAGTCCTCTCCCTCTTTTTCTTGATGACTCTGGCTAATGGTTTATCAATTTTGTTTATCTTCTCAAAGAACCACCTTTTAGTTTTGTTGATCCTTGTGATTGTTTTCTTTTTTTCTATTTCATTTATTTCTGCTGTGATCTTTATGATTTCTTTCCTTCTGCTAACTTTGGGTTTTGTTTGTTTTCTCTAGTTCCTTTAGGTGAAAGGTTGGATTGTTTATTTGAGATTTTTCTTGTTTCTTGAGGTAGGCTTGTATAGCTATTAACTTCCTTCTTAGAACTGTTTTTGCTGTATCCCATAGGTTTTAGATCGTCGTGTTTTCATTGTCATTTGTCTCTAGGTATTTTTTTGATTTCCTCGTTGATTTCTTCAGTGATCTCTTGGTTATTTAGTAGCGTATTTTTAGCCTCCATGTTTGTGTTTTTTACGTTTTTTTCCCCTGTAATTCATTTCTAATCTCATAGTGCTGTGATCAGAAAAGATGCTTGATATGATTTCAATTTTCTTAAATTTACTGAGGCTTGATTTGTGACCTGAGATGTGATCTATCCCAGAAAATGTTCCATGCACACTTGAGAAGAAAGTGTATCTGCTGTTTTTGGATGGAATGTCTTATAAATATCAATTAAATGTATCTGCTCCATTGTGTCATTTAAATCTTGTGTTTCCTTATTAATTTTCTGTCTGGAATATCTGTCCATTGGTGTAAGTGAGGTGTTAAAGTCCTACACTATTATTGTGTTACTATCGATTTCCTCTTTTATAGCTGTTAGCAGTTGCCTTTTGTATTGAGGTGCTCGTATGTTGGGTGCATATATATTTATAATTGTTATATCTTCTTCTTGGATTGATACCTTGATCATTATGTAGTGTCCTTCCTTGTCTCTTGTAACATTCTTTATTTGAAAGTCTATTTTATCTGATATGAGTATTGCTACTCCAGCTTTCTTTTGATTTCCATTTTCATGGAGTATCTTTTTCCATCCCCTCACTTTCAGTCTGTATGTGTCCCTAGGTCTAAAGTGGGTCTCTTTTAGACGGAGTATATACCAATCTTGTTTTTGTATCCATTCAACAAGCTTGTGTCGTTTGGTTGGAGCATTTAATCCATTCACTTTTAAGGTAATTATCAATATGTATGTTTCTATGACCATTTTCTTAATTGTTTTGGGTTTGTTTTTGTAGGTCTTTTTCTTCTCTTGTGTTTCCCACTTAGAGAATTTCCTTCAGCATTTACTGTAGAGCTGGTTTGGTGGTGCTGAATTCTCTTACCTTTTGCTTGTCCATAAAACTTTTGATTTCTCCATCGAATCTGAATGAGATCCTTGCCGGGTAGAGTAATCTTGGTTGTAGGGTCTTCCCTTTCATCACTTTTAGTATATCATGCCACTCACTTCTGGCTTGTAGAGTTTCTGCTGAGAAATCAGCTGTTAACCTTATGGGAGTTCCCTTGTATGTTATTTGTCATTTTTCCCTTGCTGCTTTCAATAATATTTACTTGTCTTTAATTTTTGCCAATTTGATTACTATGTGTCTTGGCATGTTTCTACTTGGGTTTATCCTGCCTGGAATTCTGCTCTTTCTGGACTTGGGTGGCTATTTCTTTTCCCATGCTAGGGAAGTTTTGACTATAATCTCTTCAAATATTTTCTCTGGTTCTTTCTCTCTCTCTTCTCCTTCTGGGACCCCTATAATGCGAATGCTGTTGTGTTTAATGTTGTCCTAGAGGTCTCTTAGGCTGTGTTCATTTCTTTTCATTCTTTTTTCTTTATTCTGTTCTGCAGCATTGAATTCTTCCATTCTGTCTTCCAGGTCACTTATCCGTTCTTCTGCCTCAGTTATTCTGCTATTGATTCCTTCTAATGTAGTTTTCATTTCAGTTATTCTATTGTTCATCTCTGTTTGTTTGTTCTTTAATTCTTCTAAGTCTTTGTTAAACATTTCTTGCATCTTCTTGATCTTTGCCTCCATTGTTTTCCTGAGGTCCTGGATCATCTTCACTATCATTATTCTGAATTCTTTTTCTGGAAGGTTGCCTATCCCCACTTCATTTGGTTGTTTTTCTGGGGTGTTATCTTGTTCCTTCACCTGGTACATAGCCCTCTGCCTTTTCATCTTGTCTATCTTTCTTTGAATGTGGTTTTTGTTCCACAGGCTGCAGGATTGTAGTTCTTCTTGCTTCTGCTGTCTGCCTTCTGGGAGGGTGAGGCTATCTAAGAGGCTTGTGGAATTTTCCTGATGGGAGGGACTGGTGGTGGGTAGAGCTGGCTGTTGCTCTGGTTGGCAGAGCTCAGTCGAGTAATCCTTACAATGGTCATATTAGGAAGAATTTATTTAGGTGGTGAAAATCTCACTATGTCCTTATTTCCAACAGTGGAGATTGGTTATAATGAAATAGGGTAGTTTATTCTTCAGTTTTTATTTATGTGCTAATTTTCAGTACTCTTATTCCCATAACAGGTGGCCATCTAAGCCATTAAGAACTCCTCTACATTCAGAGATACAAGGATACATGGGCGGGAACACAGGAGCAGAAATTTAGTATTTAAAGATCTATCAGACCCAGTCATTTTCTCCTGTCATTTCTACACTTGTTTCCCTCCTACACCCATTTCCTCTATCCCCCTAGCTTATCTGTACATTTTTGCTCTTTTGCACCTCTGCATCACCATAAAAAGAACAGAGGAAACTAACCTGCTGGTTCCCAGAGGAAGATAAAGGACCTGGGAACTGAGTTGTCTCATGCACTGCAGGCAGAATCTGGGCCTTCTCATTCTACTCAGTGAGAAGCAGAGACCAGATAAAATCTACTGAGCCCCCAACTGACTTGCAGATATGTGAATGATGATAAATGATTGCTGCTTTACTCCCCCGAGGTCTGTGTTAGTTAGGCAGCATTAGCTAACATATATAGCAGAAGGGGTGCAGACACCACAAGCAGAGTTAATGCAGGAGAGGATTTCACTGAGAAACACAGAGAAAGTGTAATAAGAAAAGAAGTAAAAGATACAAGAGATGAAAGAGATAAATTTTTAGCTTAAGCAATTACGGAGGTATAAAGGGAATAACCATTAGAATTCCATAAGCTTTTATCCAAACTCTTCGTACCAGATGTGTGTCGAATATAGAATTTTTCAGACTTTAGGAAGTTGTTAGAATGTATAAATGGTATATTTTATAGATCTAGCAAGTTCTAGGATAATATATTATTTTGAAACAAAACAAATAAATATCCACATTAAGCACAATATATTAAGACTATAAAATTCATGTCAGTTTGGGTCATTTGACTTCTTAATGAGTTCTTAAAAATATTTTAGTTTTTAAAATTTTCTGAATTTCAGAAATACAGGTTAAGGCCCTGTAATGTTAACACTGCAGAATCACAAGAGTATAAAAAATTAGAAGACTCATTGAATTGGATGTTAAGGCTGAAATCTTGTTGGGCTAGCAAAAGTTAAGACAATAAAACTCAGAAATAGTTATGTTTATGGAGAACATCAAGCTTTTGAAGAAATAGTTAAGAAAGAATACCATCCCTCTCCTGTAAGTAATTGTCCTAGGAACTTACCCTCCACCCCAATTTATACATCTGGTATTATTATTTTTAAAAATTATGTGAAAAAGATAATTTACCACCTTTTCTCTGCACATAACACAATAGGTCCATAGAGCCTAAGCAGAGTGTAAATTGGAATAGGAAGGGCAGTGTGAAAGGCCAGCTTGAGTAATTCCAATCCAAACTCAATTGTATGGCCATAGTCCCCGACTGGCTTTTCAAAACGCATTTTAAAGTGGTCTCTGGCTCATGAAAGACACAAAATTGTCATTATCTCCAGAGAAACATAACTAGAACTGGCAGAAAACAGGGGCTCAAAATAAAGACTCTTATTCCTCCCACTTCAAATAGGTCTGATAATTTAACAGCATGTTACAGGCTTAATTCACATCTTCATTGGTGATTTGTATGTCAAAAAGAGTGGTTCAAAACCAGTTACTGGGCCCATATTTCATGGTCTCTAAAATCATATTTGAAATACATTTAATTCTCATCTTCTTATAAAATGCATTATCATTTCAATTATTAATGTTCTATTATTAATAGAACACTCTATTATTAATGTCATTAGGAGCTTACAAATTATATAGAATTATTTTGAAATGGCATTCAATGGGATAACATATAATCTTAGTAATGTTCTTGTGTTATAAGTGGTAACTATTTTTCAGTAAATAAACAGACATGAAAATTATGTCTTACCTTACTGTTATTCATTTATTGGTTTAATAACGAGATTTGTTGACTAGATAAATGAATAAACAATATATTTTTAACCAACTACTTATATTGGGCAATTGAAAATCTTTTCTTTATTATTTAAAGAAGCTGCATGTACATAAATGCCCAGGTTTTTCTGTTCTTAATATTTTGTTCTTCAATATTTTTGTTGTTATGGTTAGGCTGTCAAATTTTTATAGATTAGTGACATCACCAAGATGATGACATAAGTTGTTCCTGACTTTGTTCCTCCTCACAAGGAGAACAACTAAAAACTCTTCGAAAACAAGACACCACTGAGAGAATCCTAAGACACGGGGGTGAGGCTTAAGTACTCCCTACACCTCAGGGAGCAAGACAGACTGCATTAGAAGGTAAGAAGAGTGACTACATATTGACCACATCGTCCTTCCCCCAGACCAGCACAGCACCACATTGAGAGGTCTCCCCAAACCTACTGAACTCCTGTGGGAAAAGAGAACCCAGGGGGGACAACCAGCTTCACCAGCACTGTGGGTCACTTTGCCAGAGTCCATACTCTGATCTCACACCACTGAAATTGCAGAGAAATCTTTGGGGCTCAAACATTAGGAATCTGACTGTGCTGGAGAAAGAGGAAGGGTTTTGCAAAAACCAGCACAGGGCTGGAGGAGCTTCAAGATGGCGGAAGAGTAAGACGTGGAGATCACCTTCCTCCCCACAAATACATCAGAAATACATCTACATGTGGAACAACTCCTACAGAACACCTACTGAACGCTGGCAGAAGATCTCAGACTTCCCAAGAGGCAAGAAACTCCCCACGTACCTGGGTAGGGCAAAAAAAAGAAAAAGAAAAACAGAGACAAAAGAATAGGGACGGGACCTGCACCAGTGGGAGGGAGCTGTGAAGGAGGAAAGGTTTCCACACACTAGGAAGGCCCTTCCTAGGAAGGCAGAGACTGCTGGTGGCGGAGGGGGGAAGCTTCGGAGCCACGGAGGAGAGCGTAGCAACAGGGGTGCAGAGGGCAAAGCAGAGAGATTCCCGCACAGAGGATCAGTGCCGACCAGCACTCACCAGCCCGAGAGGCTTGTCTGCTCACCCGCCGGGGTGGGCGGGGGCTGGGAGCTGAGGCTCGGGCTTCGGAGGTCAGATCCCAGGGAGAGGACTGGGGTTGACGGCATGAACACAGCCTGAAGGGGTTAGCGCACCACAGCTAGACAGGAGGGAGTCCGGGAAAAACTTTGGACCTGCCTAAGAGGCAAGAGACTTTTCTTACCTCTTTGTTTCCTGGTGCGCGAGTAGAGGGGATTAAGATCGCCGCTTAAAGGAGCTCCAGAGAAGGGCGCGAGCCGCGGCTATCAGCATGGACCCCAGAGAGGGGCATGAGACGCTAAGGCTGCTGCCGCCGCCACCAAGAAGCCTGTGTGCGAGCGCAGGTCACTCTCCACACCGCCCCTCCAGGGAGCCTGTGCAGCCCACCACTGACAGCGTCCCGTGATCCAGGGACAGCTTCCCTGGGAGAACGCACGGCGCGCCTCACGCTGGTGCAACATCACGTCAGTCTCTGCCGCCGCAGGCTCGCCCCGCCTCCTCTGTACCCCTTCTTCCCCCCGGCCTGAGTGAGCCAGAGCCCCCGAATCAGCTGCTCCTTTAACCCCGTCCTGTCTGAGCAAAGAACAGACACCCTCAGGCGACCTACATGCAGAGGCGGGGCCAAATCCAAAGCTGAACCCCAGGAGCTGTGCGAACAAAGAAGAGAAAGGGAAATTTCTCCCAACAGCTTCAGGAGCAGGGGATTAAATCTCCACAATCAACTTGATGTACCCTGCATCTGTGGAATACCTGATTAGACAACGAATCATCCCAAATTAAGGAGGTGGACTTTGGGAGCAATGATATATATATATTTTTTCCCTTTTTCTCTTTCTGTGAGTGTGTATGTGTATGCTTCTGTGTGTGATTTTGTCTGTATAGCTTTGTTTTTACCATTTGTCCTAGGGTTCTCTCTGTCCGTTTTTTTTTTTGTTTTTTTTTTTTTAGTATGGTTTTTAGCACTTGTTATCATTGGTGGATTTATTTTTTGATTTGGTTGCTATCTTCTTTTTTTTATTACTGTTAAAATTTTTTTAAATAATTATTTTTATTTTAATAAATTTATTTTATTTTACTTTATTTTGTTTTATTTTATCTTCTTCTTTCTTTCTTTCTTTTTTTTCTCCCTTTTATTCAGAGCCATGTGGATGACAGGCTCTTGGTGCTCCAGCCAAGCATCAGGGCTGTTCCTCTGAGGTGGGAGGGCCAAGTTCCAGACACTGGTCCACAAGAGGCCTCCCAGCGCCACGTAATATCAAAGGGTAAAAATCTCCCAGAGATCTCCATCTCAACAACAAGACCCAGCTCCACTCAACGACAAGCAAGCTATAATGCTGGACACCCTATGTCAAACAACTAGCAAGACAGGAACACAACCCCATCTATTAGCAGAGAGGCTGCCTAAAATCATAATAAAGCCACAGACATCTCAAAACACACCAGCAGACGTGGATCTGCCCACCAGAAAGACAAGATCCAGACTCATCCACCAGAAAACAGGTACTAGTCCCCTCCACCAGGAAGCCTACACAACCCACTGAACCAACCTTAGCCACTGGGGACAAACACCAAAAAAAATGGGATCTACGAACCTGCAGCCAGTGAAGAGGAGACCCCAAACACAGTAAGTTAAGCAAAATAAGAAGACAGAGAAACACACAGCAGATGAAGGAGCAAGGCAAAAACCCACCAGACCTAACAAATGAAGAGGAAATAGGCAGTCTACCTGAAAAATAATTCAGAATAATGATAGTAAAGATGATCCAAAATCTTGGAAATAGAATAGACAAAATGCAAGAAACGTTTAACAAGGACCTAGAAGAACTAAACAGCAAACAAACAATGATGAACAGCACAATAAATGAAATTAAAAATTCTCTAGAAGGGATCAATAGCAGAATAACTGAGGCAGAAGAACGGATAAGTGACCTGGAAGATAAAATAGTGGAAGTAACCACTGCAGAGCAGAATAAAGAAAAAAGAATGAAAAGAATTGAGGACAGTCTCAGAGACCTTTGGGACAACATTAAACGCACCAACATTCGAATTATAGGGGTCCCAGAAGAAGAAGACAAAAAGAAAGGGACTGAGAAAATATTTGAAGACATTATAGTTGAAAACTTCCCTAATATGGGAAAGGAAATAATTAATCAAGTCCTGGAAGCACAGAGAGTCCCATACAGGATAAATCCAAGGAGAAACACGCCAAGACACATATTAATCAAACTATAAAAAATTAAATACAAAGAAAAAATATTAAAAGCAGTAAGGGAAAAACAACATATAACACACAAGGGAATCCCCATAAGGTTAACAGCTGATCTTTCAGCAGCAAATCTGCAAGCCAGAAGGGAGTGGCAGGACATATTTAAAGTGATGAAGGAGAAAAATCTGCAACCAAGATTACTCTACCCAGCAAGGAACTCATTCAGATTTCACGGAGAAATTAAAACCTTTACAGACAAGCAAAAGCTAAGAGAATTCTGCACCACCAAACCAGCTTTACAACAAATGCTAAAGGAACTTCTCTAGGCAGAAAACACAAGAGAAGGAAAACACCTACAATAATAAACCCAAAACAATTTTAAAAAATGGTGATAGGAACATACATATCGATAATTACCTTAAATGTAAATGGATTAAATGCTCCAACAAAAACACATAGACTGGCTGAATGGATACAAAAACAAGACCCGTATATATGCTATCTACAAGAGACCCACTTCAGACCTAGGGGCACATACAGACTGAAACTGAGGGGATGGAAAACGATATTCCATGAAAATGGAAATCAAAAGAGAGCTGGAGTAGAAATTCTCATATCAGACAAAATAGACTCTATAACAAAGACTATTACAAGAGATAAAGAAGGACACTGCATAATGATCAAGGGATCAATGCAAGAAAAAGTTATAACAATTGTAAATATTTATGCACCCAACATAGGAGCACCTCAATATATAAGGCAAATGCTAACAGCCATAAAAGGGGAAATTGACAGTTACACAATCATACTAGGGGACTTTAACACCCCACTTTCACCAATGGACAGATCATCCAAAATGAAAATAAATAAGGAAACACAAGCTTTAAATGATACAATAAACAAGATGGACTTAATTGATATTTATAGGACATTCCATCCAAAAACAACAGAATACACATTCTTCTCAAGTGCTCATGGAACATCCTCCAGTATAGATCAGGTCTTGGGTCACAAATCAAACCTTGGTAAGTTTAAGAATAATGAAATGGTATCAAGTATCTTTACCGACCAAAACACTATGAGACTAGATATCAATTATAGGAAAAAAAATGTATAAAAAATACAAACACATGGAGGTTAAAGATTACACTACTTAATAACCAAGAGGTCACTGAAGAAATCAAAGAGGAAATCAAAAAACACCAAGAAACAAATGACAATGTAAACAGGATGACCCAAAACCTATGGGATGAAGCAAAAGCAGTTCTAAGAGGGAAGTTTATAGCAATACAATCCTACCTTAAGAAACAAGAAACATCTCAAATAAACAACCTAAACTTACACCTAAAGCAATTAGAGAAAGAAGAACAAAAAAACTCCAAAGTTATCAGAAGGAAAGAAATCATAAATATCAGATCAGAAATAAATGAAAAAGAAATGAAGGAAACGATAGCAAAGATCAATAAAACTAAAAGCTGGTTCTTTGAGAAGATAAACAAAATTGATAAACCATTAGCCACACTCATCAAGAAAAAAAGGGAGAAGATTCAAATCAATAGAATTAGAAATGAAAAAGGAGAAGTAACAACTGACACTGCAGAAATACAAAGGATCATGAGAGATTACTACAAGCAACTATATGCCAATAAAATGGACAACCTGGAAGAAATGGACAAATTC